>NC_086447.1:155560504-155860504 GCF_028390025.1 Pseudophryne corroboree
GCAGGGTGGTGAACGCAGCCCAGGGTGGCTCCTGAGTAGGTGCAGGAGGCGCATGACAAGTAATACACAGATCATCATACAACACTTCCCCCTCTGATAAATCCTTGGAGCATGTGCTGCATTATGCAGGAGCTTCCACAGATTTATGGTCCTTTCTGTTAGACATGAATATATACACACAGTATGCAACAGGGCTTTTCTATTACGATTAAGCCAAACAAAACAATACCTGTGGCTAAAACCAGGTATTACGTGACTGAAACACAGTATAATATACTTATTAGATAAATACTGTGTAAGACTATATTATAAGATCCAGACGCACCTAGCCCAGGGTACAGAATATAGTGACAGTTATATCTGGAAAACACAGAGTGAAACCACACAGCAGATACAGGCACACACAGTCACAGGCAATGCAGAAATGATCACAATAAAGCTGCACTGGACTAGTCTGGTATATATATGTATATATCACAGCGCGGTCAGTGACTGGAGGATATATCAGAATGCTCGTACAATATATTCTGTAAGGCACACTCTCTCAACTAACGCCATCTCAAGACATGTAGGATATTTAAGTGTTTGCAAAGTCATCGCTGTATACAGGCGACTTTACAAGGGAGACCTTGTGCTGCAATCCTGGAGACCTGCTGCAGCTATGCTGTGAAGATGGCACCCAGCGTCTTAGTCAGGGAGTGAGGGAGAGTGTGAGGCAGCTCCAGGGCAGGAAATCTGCATGGAGATAGCACCCTGGGCCGGGGGAGGGGCTACAGGTCCAGCGCCGCCTCCCCTATGCTGAATTTCCACCCCAGGTACTACGGAGCCTTAGTAACTGGGGTGTTAGTACACCAGATCTGCGCTCCAATGCCCTGATGGTCTAGTGGGTTTCCTGCCCAGCGACAGCATCCACGCCAGCGCCATGGTCCGTCTCCCCAGACGGAACGTAATTTAAATGGCGGGTTTCGCCTGGGGGACCCTCTTACCACCTCCTTGTAGCAGCCACGCGAACCAGGAGAGTAGTCTGCGACTCTGTGCCTAAGCCGTGACGTCTCCACCACAAGTACCCGGGAAACAGGCCAGCGTGAGCATGCAAAGCTGCTTCGGAGGTGATGGAGCTGCAGCGCTGAACGTCACTCTGACAGCGCAGCCAGAGAAAATCTTCTAAGAAAAAGCTTTTCAGGGCTGCCCAGTGCAGCCCTCCTGTTAGGTGACCTGTTGCTGCAGGTACCAACTCGAAACTGAGCTCTCAGTGTCTGGAGGCGGGGTTAGAGAGGAGGCCCCTATACATCCTGGGACAGCTAAAGCTTTAGCATGTTGGTGCCTCTGGATCAAGATCCACTCTACACCCTGATGTTTCCATGTGGAAAGCTGTGTACCATGCTGCAGAAAGGACAGTTAGGAGCTGATTGGCTGGTGCATTATCACCTTGCACTTATTTATTTATTTATTTATTAACAGTTTCTTATATAGCGCAGCAAATTCCGTTGCGCTTTACAATTTGAAATAACAAACTGGGTGATAACAGTCATAGAGGTAAGAAGGCCCTGCTCGCAAGCTTACAATCTATACAATCACTTCTTTATCCCTTCTTCAGGCTTAATACATCTGTCTCTTTATCTCTTGAAGGTTTGCTACATCTCCCCCAAGGTGGAATTATAAAGAATATTTCAGAACTGCAAGAGTTGCCTCGACACAGTCAATAAGCATGCGCAATAGCTAGCACATTGCAGCAAATGTCACCACAACATTTCATATACTGGCACGGTGGCATTTCATATTGGATCACATGCAAATGGATGTTAGCTGTAACAGCTGTTTCTTATTGGACATAATGACAGAAAATGTTTCCGAAATACGGTCTGTGTTACGTGGCATCTGCAGAGTAAGCATTCCTAAACACGTAGAACAACACTGCTTTTCTTAATCAAATGACAACGATGCAGTTAATTACGGGCAGAGCCTGTAACAGAACTCTCCTACTCTAACACTGGCGCTGATTAAACCATTTACAACACACTGAAACCCCTCTGCTTTTCTTGCCAGATTACTTAGATTGATTTCATGTGGCTGGATTAACAAACAGCCATACTGTATATGTGACCAATTCTCTACACAAGGCTAGTGCGAATTGCACTGACCAAAGTTCTTCATTTGTCCATCCTACTACACCATAACTATAGTCCCAACCATTTAGGGCGATATTTAATAGCTTATCGCTCCTGATCTCCAGTCTAAAAGTGACGGGAAATCGGGGTAGCGATATTCAATTGTTTCTTTAATCCCAACCTCTCTGGGTGCGATAAAGTCGGGTAAAGCAGCTAAACCCAACCAAAGTAATGGATGTGACGCAGAAGTCCCATTTGAGCACTTAAAATTGGTCACTTTTTGTTAATTTCAGCTCGCGACCCCCAAGAAGTGCGAGCTGAAATACCAGCACAGCAGCTGATCACGCCCGAACGGAGCTACAATTGAATAGCTCTGTTGGGCGTCATCTACTGGCTGCTGGTGGTTCAAACAATTGAATTCTGCCTATAGGGGTTTATTTACTAAGCCTTGGATGGAGATAACGTAGACGGAGATAAATGACCAGCCAAACAGTTCCTAACTGCCATGTAATAGGCTAGGTTTGAAAAAAATGACACGTATTAGCCGATTGGCTGGTACTTTATCACCGTGCTATTTATCACTATCCACGGCTTGATAAATCTGGGTCCTAATCTGCTAATGGCTGAACACCCAAACAAATGTGAATCTGTCAATTCAAATCTATCAGCATGTCCAATTACATTTTAAGGGGTAGATTTATCAAAGCTTGGAGAGAAAGTTGAGAGAGTTAAGGGGGGTACTCACGGAGTGATCGCTGCTTAAAATCTAAGCAATCTGACTAGACTGCTTAGATTTTAAGCAGCGATCACTCCGTGTGTACCCCTCACAGCAATAGCGATGCGCAGCCCCGCACATCGCCATCGCTGGTGCTAGATTGGCCTGCATGCAGGCCAATCTAGCAGGTCGCTCACTTCACCCGCTGGGTGAAATGAGCGGCTTCCCCATCTCTACCCGCACGCTCAACACACATCGCGCTGTGCTGAGCGGGGGAGAGATGTGTGCTGAGCGGTTCGCTCAGCATACATCTCTCCCCACATCTGCCGGTAAGTACTGGCCTTTAAACTAATAACCAATCAGCTTCAAAATGTCATTTTACAGAATGTGAATGACAGAAGCTGATTGGTTGGTACTTTCCCTAATCTTTGGTAAATCTCCCCCCTTAGTCCCACATATAGCATTGTTGTGCTGGTTTAGTTGAAAACTAAATGTAAACTACACTGTGGAAAACAGAACATGCAAGAACTAGATACTTCTGATTAAGTGAAATGTTTAATATCTAAAAACACTCCATTGTTCTGTGACAGGTACATTATTTATAGAGAGTCATCATCATGCGATGCCCAAATCTTGCCCCACTACTATCTACATGGCAGCGTGATTGGCAAGCCTCTGCAGTACAAACCATGAATGTCTGTTGTATAATCACAAGTCTTAGCAAGCAGCACATAACCCTTACAGCACAATTACTTCCCTTCCATACCACCACTCATCTCATCCCACCAAGAGGTGAATTTAGAGCATGGGTGGGCAACCTCCGACCCGCGGGCCGTATCAGGCCCGCAAAGCCGTTAGCTCCGGCCCACCCGCTTGTGTAAGTGAGACACGCCGCCGCTCAGTCTGGCGGCAGTGTGTCTCAGCTGTCAGGGCAGGGAGGAGAGCGCGGATGTCGGGCGGCGGCGTGTAGGACTTCAAACCAGCCGCCGGTTCGTGAGCCAATCAGAGCTCGCGGACCTGCAGCCAATCAGGAGCCGCCGCTGCCGGTCCGTGGCTCACGAACCGGCGGCTGGTTTGAAGTCCTACACGCCGCCGCCCGACATAGCTGTGCTATCCTTCCTGTCCTGACACCCTGCGCCGCCGCCGAATGGAGCAGCAGCAGCAGCGGTAAGCAGCACAGTGGGGTGGGGTTTGCACTGTGGTGGGCATTTGTGGACCCGACACTGTGGGGGGCATTTGTACACCTGGCACTGTGGGGGGCATTTGTATACCTGGGGGCATATGTGTATCACGTCCCATTTTAATTGGCCGCACCCATTTTTTTGGCGCGCGCGCACAGTACCTCTATGAGGCAGACCTACCGGAGGGCAGGGTAATTTTTTTAAGCCCCCGAAGGATTTTATAAATATCCAAATGGCCCTTGGTAGAAAAAAGGTTCCCCACCCCTGATTTAGAGTGTAGGGGAACCGTGCAAAGGATGTGTACCAACCTCTCAATCCCATAGAAGCCCATACACACAGAGCTATTTCTAGTACAATGTGTATGGGGGCTCACAGATGGCCAAGGTGGGCACAGAGTACTCAGCAGATAGGATAAACTCTATCAGCAGTGTGCACCCAGCTCCAGAGTACCAGCAGTCCATCTCTTTACTTGGAAGCTGTAGTGAAAATAATTATCAGGAAGGCCCAAAAACACAGGATTGCTTAAATGAGCAGTGGTGCCTGATATATGGCCAAATACAAATGAAAAGAAATAATGCTCAGGAAGCTGTACAGAAAGTATTTGTAACTCTTTCAACACAAGTCCCTAGAAAGTGCGGCTGTCTCTGCAGTTTAAGGTTTCCGTGGAAAGCAGCGTCACAAAAATAGAACAGAAAACGTGAGATATTACAGTCTGTGCAGGCATTACATTAAACGTGATAAAAGTTCACCCAGACTTGCTTGACCGCGATGATGCAGCAGTAGGGATGGCAGACGACATATAAGCAGACAGTAAGTTGATGCTTAGGTTAGAGGAAATGTCATTATAAATAAATTGGTGAAAGCTGGGAGGGTAATGAAGTTACTGTACCACAGAAAAATGAGGAAGTTGTGGTAGGGATAAGGGAAGGCACAGGCTACGTATAGGGGGGAAGGGGGGGGGGGTTTGGTGGCTAGGACTCTGTTGCTGCTGTTGGGGATTCTGTCGCCTTCACAACCTCAGTAACCATTTCACACCACTTATATTTGATGAAGGACAACAATTAGTATTAAACTCAAATATAACAGGGTTCAATTTGTTGTTCACTGCACAATACACAACAGAACTCATAGGGGGGGGGGGGATTCAATTGTGATGCCATATGGGCGTACATGCTCGCAACCCCCCCCCCCCCCCCCCCCCCCGTCCCATGCTGGTGGGCAGGAATGTGTGGGGAAAAACAAAATACAAAACTGATTAGTGCCCCCAATCTTCCATCACTTTAGATAGAAGATCAGGCATGCATAAAGAAATGAATTGCCTCCATAGATTTAAAGCATATATATCATCATCAGACTCACGCTGGTGCCTGCAGATCATAGCTTCTTATAATTGGGCCGTGGTCTTCAAAGTAAATGACTAACTGGTAAGAGTTGAAGGTGTATGCTTAATATAACAGGTTCTTAAATGATTATAATTGAGTTCTTAAATAGACAATTTTAAAGTATCACAAAACATAATACCTTAGATATTTACTATAATAATTAATTTGCCAACTAGCTCCACCCTTACACGAGTTCAAATGTAACCTAATGGCAGGGTCAACACAGAATATAGAAGAAAATTTGTTAAATCTAGATGCCAGAAGTAACGTTTGAAATGCCAGAGAATATGGGCATCTGTTAGCAATAGAATTATATCAAAGAGTTAGGCACCAGAATTATTGTTTACGCACACTGTTTACCCGGCTTGGGAATTTGTCCAACTACCACGTTTTACGTTGTGCCCTTTAGTTTAGACAGATTCAACTTTTAGGTGTCACAAGCACAATAATTAATGGGAAACCCGTGGCAGTCGCGCCCGAACGCAACAACTGAATTGCTCCTTTGGGCGCCTCTTCATTAGCGTGGCCAAAAAACAACTGAATTCCCCTATAAGAGTTGTGGGTGGCTTTGAAAAGTGTACAAAATCACTGAAATAATAGCAATCCCTGGCATTATAAAGAGAGAACTGTACAATACTAGGGCATACCTGGCCATAATATACTGCTGATGTATCATCTGTGTCATCATGTTGCCTCAGGTTCCCTCATCATGGGCCACACCTTACAGAGGCAGGCGGTACTGCAGTGGGCTAACGTTGGAGGTGGCAGTATGCGTCTCCTCTACTTCTACAGTCTCCGGGTTAGCTTTATTTAAAAGGCAGAGTGTAAGGGCAATGAGCAGCAATAGGGAATGGGGGTTATTCTGAGTTGATCGCAGCAGGAACTTTGTTAGCAGTTGGGCAAAACCATGTACACTGCAGGGGGGGGGACAGATTTAACATGTGCAGAGAGAGTTAGATTTGGGTGGGGTGTGTTCAACCTGCAAACTAAATTGCAGTGTAAAAATAAAGCAGCCAGTATTTACCCTGCACAGAAACAAATAACCCACCCAAATCTAACTCTCTCCGCACGTGTTATATCTGTGTGTATGTGCAACGGGATAATACACCAGCCAATCAGCTCCTAACTGTTAATTTACATATGGGAGCTGATTGGCTGGCGCGTGTATCACCTTGCATTTATCTCTGGTTTATCACTTCCTTATGCCTTATCCAGGTTAAGGTATCTGCCCCAATGTATGTTCCTGTAGTACAACATTATCAGTCTCCGTGACCACACAACACGTTACCACTCAAACTAAGAAATTAGGACAAGCAGGTGTATAACAAATCCTTCCAATGATTTTTTCTTTACTTTATTTGTTAATGGCAGTTAAACACTAATTTAGGGGAGTGTGTTAACATGTATAGACAACGGCTGAACTATGTGTAAATCCAATTGAAACTACATCATCCTTAGATAGTAAGATATGCCAAAACACAAGTCAAGGTCACATTACCCACAAAATAACCTTAACCACTTTTGCAACTAGTCTGGCCGCCACATAACGGAGCATCAGAAAACAGATAGTAACTAAGAGTAATTATACAAACTGGCACACTGTGGTATATGACTATATTGACTTAATGATACATAAAGCATACAGCGATCTGCGAAACATCTAGAAAAATATTAATTAAAAGCAGATGTCATCAGCTCAAAAACTATTCTGAAAGGCTATTCTGCACAGTTCTTTTAAGATTTTTCCATTGCCTTAAGATGCACTACTCCCACCGGAAAAGTGATCAGATCCCACAGTTCCCGGGAGCTTGAATAAAAATAAACCTGACAAAACTCAACTGGCTGAAAGCAGAAGAGGCCCAGCCTGCAGCTTCCCAAATTCTGCATCTTTATCCCCCAATGTTAGGACGTGCGCGCTCTGGAAACAGATGCACCCCAATGTTCTAGCAGCCTCTGTCTTAGTAAAACACATCAGGATCAGTACAATAAGTCATATTTTAAGTGTGTCTATGACATATCCTGAGTCCACATAACATCACATGCAAATTGCGTGCAGAGTCAGGAATACTGAATATATAATAATATCTCATTCATCTTATCGGACAAAGAAGCATTATTCAATGGAGAACTAGCGGTAAGAAAAAGGCAGAAAGAATGGGTCATATGCAATTCAAGACTAAAGATATGATAGAATCAGTAAACATTTCCAGCAATGTCTTAGAAGAAAATGTACAGTATTTTATATTTAATAGCTTAGCTGGGCAAAGTTTGATCACCAGTCTGAATACATGCCAGGCCTGCTGCAGATCACGTAAGCCTCACACCGCTGTGCAGGCCTGCACACATTTCTCAGAAAGCTGGGAGCCAGGGCTAGAAGTTAGGAGTCAGCAGTTTTCCAAGTAAGAAGTTTTAATGCATCAAGAAAAAGATTAACAGTACATTATCCTTTCCATATACACTATTGACACAGTTCAATAAAACAGACAGAAGCCTTGTTAAATGTACTATATTATATACAGCTCGTGTTACGTTTGTTCATAGTTACTACAAAGCTACTGCAGAATACTTTGGATACAGTTGGCTGAAACATCCAGAGCAGAATTGTACTAAAGTCATAAAGATCATAAACTACAACACCACACTAGGGGGTGTGCTCTCTCTACAATGGCGCTGGTCTCTCTTACGGTCACCTATGTATGTGGATAATACCCAGGTGTGAAAGTGTATGTTGAAACACACTGGTATGGTAAATAAAATGGAATTTAATACAATACTAACATGCAATGTCTAAAAACAAGCAATACATTAAAAAAAAACACAAGTGGACTGGGAACAGGCCATGGGGGGAATGTGATCCTACTGATGCAGGTGGAGGAGCCGCAGGTGTCAAATAAAGACAGGGTCCCCCGGGAAATACCCTGCTGGTGGCTCCTCTGATCGAATTCCCTTCCAGGCAATCAGGAAAACAGTCTGCCAAAAGTCCAGGGGGTGGGCAGCGCCACAAGGTATCTCCAACGCGTTTCGGGAAAGCCTGGTCCCTTCTTCAAGATCACCTGTGCTTGCAGTACAAGGATGCTACAGTCCCTCCTCTCTTGCCTTCTCAAGCACAGGTGATCCAGCTCTCCAAAGGCTTGTAATGGGACCCGAGTTATATATTTTGGGGCAATTACCCGGGTTATTGCGGAGGAGTGGGTGGTCTTCAGTATGCCGGCTGTAGGGATCCCGGCGCACAGTATACCGGCGCCGGAATCCCGACACTTATTCTCCCTCGTGGGGGTCCACGACCGCCCTGGAGGGAGAATAAAAAAGCGTGGCGCGCGTAGCGCGTCACCGTGCCCGCAGCGAGCCCACAAGGGGCTCATTTGCGTTCGCCACACTGTCGGTAAGCCGGCGGTCGGGCTCCCGGCGCCGGTATGCTGGTCGCCGGGAGCCCGACCGCCGGCATACCATACCACACCCGGAGGAGGTAATAGGTGTATAAGTATGCTTTTCTGGGGGTTTTTTTAAAGGTGGTATTCAGATTAACTGCATCCATTGGTGGAGACAAGATGTTGCATACCTTCTGCCGGGCTGGGTATGAAATCTTGGCGGTCAAGATCCCAACAGTCAGAAGACTGACTGGCAGAAATCCATCACATCCCGGTAAGTATTTTCTCCCTACCACTAATCCATAATCCCCTCCCGCAGCCTATCCCCTCTACTTATCTCCAAGATGTGTCAACATTCTGGCCATCGGGATCCAGCAGTCGCTATTCAGTTGGGATCCCAACTGCCGGTATTTTGTCCGCATACCCTTTTGCCATCTATTTCACCCCAATGACATCTGTCATACTGCTTACTCCTGCTGAAGAGCTGTTTCATACAGGCTGAAAGTTATTCAACAACACACTGCCAGCAAGAGGGGAACACTGGCAGACTGTGGCAGAGACGGTGAAATACTGGACCTTAGGCAAACAATATCCTATAATCTATCATTTAGACTGGTTACCCATTGGCAGTGAGAAAACGTCTGTGACACCACACGGAAATGAGCGCTAACCAGCACTAGGTACTTGCAGTGGGTGTGGTATTGAAAGTCGACAGTAACTAGGTCGACCACTATTGGTCGACAGGGTCTTTAGGTCGACAGGGTCTTTAGGTCGACAGGGTCTTTAGGTCGACAGGGTCTTTAGGTCGACATGTTTTTAATGTTATTTTGGTATCGTTTTCTTCGTAGAGTGACCGGGAACCCCAATCAGTGCACCGCGTCCCCTCGCATGGCTCGCCATACTTCCGGCATGGTGCCTTCGCTCCGCTACTGCTTCGCTCGGCACAGATTACCGTTCCAATCGTAGTCCACGTGGATCGTTAAGTATGAAAAGGTTCAAAAAAAGAAAAAAATTTGTGAAAAATTCATGTCGACCTTTTGACATGTCGACCTAGAACATGTCGACCTAAAGACCCTGTCGACCTATACACCCTGTCGACCTAGTTACTGTCGACCAATAGTGGTCGACCTAGACATTGTCGACCTAGTTACTGTCGACTTTCAGTCCGGATCCCGCTTGCAGTCAGGGAAGGGCACTCTATTGACCCCTATACGTTGCCCCATATCTATGCTTGCCATTTTATACTCCTACAACAGTCATACCCCTTTCACATCGCACAAATAATCCGGTATCGACACGGCATATTGCCGTGTCGACACGGGTCAGTGTGCGATGTGAAAGCACTCGGCGGGAATTAGCGGGTCGCCTGACCCGGTAATTCAACCCGGTATAAAAGAAGGATTATACCCGGGTTGAATACCGGGTCAGGCGCAGTGTGAATGGGAGCCGCGTCGATGCGACACGGTTCCCATTCACAGCATAGGGAGAGGCGGCGCAGGAGATGAGCTCATCTCCCAGTGCCGCCTCCAACCCCGCCCTGCTGCTGCTGCGCCCCACTGCTGCTATGGCAACCGACCCGGTATATTGCCGGGTCGGAAAGCCACAATAGCAGAGCAAATGCCGGATCCAACCCGGTAAGAACACGTTTCTCTTACCGGGTGGGATCCGGCATTTGTGATCTGAATGCGGGATCAGAGAGATGGAAGACGGCTGATAAATTGGAAACGGCTCCTATAGTGCCGCTGACCCCATTTCTTCAACTGCTCCCCATTCTTCAGGGCAGGGCAATCGCTTACTGTGGTGTTCCTACTTTCACCCTGTATGGCGATGGGGACATCTTGTGGCACCTTATAAATAAAAGTCACTTATCTCAAAATATCTCCCAACCCGGCCCCTTCGCTCTTCACAAGATCACTGTCTCTCATCCACACTCATTACTTGCTCCCATGCACGATTACAGGACTTTTTTCGGGTTGCACCCACTCTGTGGAATGCCCTACCACGTACAGTAAGACTCTCCTCTAGTCTTCAAACGTTCCCTGAAAACTCACCTATTCAGACAAGCTTATCCAATTCCAGAACTGCTCACATTACCTTCATAGCTCTCCAATCCAATTATATCCTCACAGTACAGTCCACACATCCCCCACATATTTTCTTTCTTCACTCTCCTTTCCCCTGGACTTGGTTCATCACTGCTGTGATGTGATATCATGCAGCCCACCAAGAACCTTTACAATCTGGTGGACAACTAGGAAATAGATAGCACCTATCCTTGTGTATCAATGCTTATTTCCCCATAGATTGTAAGCTTGCGAGCAGGGCCTTCCTCTCTCTATGACTGTTTTTACGCAGTTTGTCTTCTAATTGTGTCCAGTTGTAAAGCGCAACGGAATTTGCTGCGCTATATAAGAAACTGTTAATAAATAAATAAAAGTTCTTAATCACTTACATTTACACAATGAAGGTTTATCATTTGTTACTGCACAGCTTTACGTGGCACTAACTGGTAACAAATACGCTAACTAAAGCTATACTGAGAACCACAAGTGAAGAGGTGCAATGCCATGTGCACTGGCGTGGAAAGAATTGCATGTTAATAGGTTCCTTCCAGGCAGCTGTGCATTACACTACAACAGCGTTTTTCAACCCGTGTGCCGCGGCACACTAGTGTGCCGCGGCTGGTTGACAAGTGTGCCGCAGAGTCAGAGCCCCCTTCACTAACTGTGGACCTTGACAGCGGACACGCGGGCAGCGCTGGGCTCTTCTGATAGTGCCTGAGCCGTGACCTATAGTGACGCGGCGGCATGGCATCACAGGTCACATGCGCTACATAGCATGGCTGGCAGCATGCCCGCCCACCAGCCCGTACGACCGTCTGCCATCCAGCCCGCATAACGGCCCCACTCGCCAGCTAACCAGCCGGGCAGCTAGTCTGCCTGCATGCCTGTCTACCGCTCACAGATCTGCACTGTGAGTTTCACTCCAGCCGATGAGGGACTTGAGCTCCTTTCTCTTCTACCAGCAGGTAACGACCAATGTATTTTATTCATTTTTATTTTGGGAGCAAATGTGTGTTTTAATACTATGGGGGCTAGTGTGTGTGTTTTTTGTTCTTGAGGAGGCAAATGTTTGTTTTTATTGCTGAGGGGGCAAATGTTTGTTTTTTTATTCTGAGGGGGCTGTTTTTATTACTGTGAGGGCCAAATGTGTGTGGGGGTTTTCGGTGGTGGCAAATGTATTTATTTTATTACTGCGAGTGCCCGTGTGTTTCTTTTATTACCGTGGGGGTCACTATGTGTGTTTTTCCCCGTGGAGGACTGGTGGTGTGCCTCAGCAATTTAAAAATATTGTTCGGTGTGCCGCGAGTTGAAAAAGGTTGAAAATCACTGCACTACAAGATAGGCTTTGTTCTGAGACAATTATAAAAGCATACAGTAGCCATCACACCAGGAAGAGAACGTTTTTTAAATTCCTTGGTATATGGTGCATTTGTTTTTCTTACAACTGCTGCCTCCAAAGGCATGGCATCATGGCATGATAACATGACTACAGCGAAGGATAGATATTGTCTGTTTAAACCAGTTAAACTCATTATCACAATGGCTAATAGGTTTCCTTGCGGCTTACAGACATCAGGGCAGCACTACAAGTGGATATGGTTTATTTTAAGGGCACAATGTCCACAGGCCTAAAATATAAACATTCTGAAAATATTTTCCATACCATTGCAGACACTGGTAGCACAGACAAAGAGGTTAGTCAAGCGCTAGAGTGCACAGCCTTTAGGCCACATGCAGGTAGCTACCCCATAGGTGACCTGTGGTATATGGTCAACAAAAAAATAATTTAAAAAATGGTCATAAGCCAACAATTAGTGGGTGTGGCCAAGCAGCCACAGCGGACTGATGCGAGATTAATCAGCTTTTGGTACAGAAATGTAACCAGGAGTCAACTGGGTCTCCCCTTCTCCTGCAAATACCTTTTTTTTTTACAGTTTAGACACCATCAACTGTGGGTTTATAGTCTTCCATACACTTCGGCCCTCTCCCACCCAAGTGAAGGCTTTGTTCAATGGCATAACACACCCTTGCACAGGCATCTTACAGAGACTGCTTTATTCTTGTATGCTGTTCCTCTGTCCCTGGTGTCATGTCAGAATGACAGCACATCCATGGCATAGAACTGCATTCCCTGCTCTGTGAGGATCTGTTGCTCGCTGCTGCCATTTCTGGGTGCCCTGCAGCACATGACCAAATGATCTTTCAAGTTCCACCTACAGCTTGGGGTAGCTGCCCCAACTAACACAGCTCTGGGCCTCCATGGTGTGATTTTTATTGGCTAATAGCCAGCTAGAACTAGTTCAAGAAGAGTTGTGCACGTTTTTGTTAGGTGTAATAAGCTGCAGTCTACCTGTGTTCAGGTAAAGTTAAACTGGCCCTCAGGCGTTAATAGGTTGTGCACCCTGGGTTTAGCACATGACTTCCTATATACAGTATGCACAGCACACTGGAGTTCCCTCTGCCAATTCCCCATCACCTACAGCCAATATATGGTAGACTGCTAAATAAATTATAATGAGTTATACCACGTGCTCATACCATTACAGTCATGCCTGGGGCAGATGTATTAAGCCTGGAGAAGTGATAAAGCAGTGATAAGTGTAGGTGATAACGCACCAGCCAATCATCACGGGTTTGAAAAATGACAATTAGGAGCTGATTGGCTGGTGTGTTATCACCTTCCACTTATCACTTCTCCAGTCTTAAAACATCTGGACCACTGTTAGCAAAGATGGGAGCGCGGGGAAGTTAACATTTAGGGAACTTCAGCAGCTTACTTCTAGTGTGAAAGGGCAGCGGAGGTAGCCCTATCTAGTGCCTCACACAGAGAGAGGTAAGCTACTTTAGGCAGTCTCATGTACAAAGACACTTCGTTGGAAGGTGGAGAGCACATCAGGATAACGCAGCCATAAAGAAATCTGCTTTGCTATAGATATATATTTTTATTAAATCTAAGAATTGTTAAGAGATTTCATGTTTTCTTGTTTGTTTTTAAGCATTTCCTGCCTCTGGATGACACTGTGTAATATGCTGCACCTTATGGAGTACAGCAGGCATGTCCAAACTGCAGCCCTCCAGCTGTTGAGAAACTACACATCCCAGCATGCCCTGACACAGCTTTAGCATTCTCTGACAGCACAACTATGTCAGGGCATGCTGGGATATGTAGTTTCACAACAGCTGGAGGGCCGCAGTTTGGACATGCCTGGAGTACAGTATGGGCAGTCCTCTAAAACCACACAGGCATTAGAGACAACTGTTACCTTCACAAAGCAACAAAAAATAAATAAATAATAAATAAACATTTCTAGCTAATATGCATGAACACATGCCTAATGTGATGCCGACGCAGCGTGTCCCCTTGCGGGCTCCGGACGCCACAGGTTTCTGTTCCCCTCCGGGTGGTGGCGTGGTCCACCACCCAAGAGGGATAACCAGTCGGCGGTAAGGACTCTGACCGCAGGTATTTCAGCTGGTGTTGGTATTCCGGCATCAGGTATCCTGACAGCCGGGATCCAGACAGGCGGTCAATTGATTGCCTCCCTGATCACGCTACAAACACACAACACATACAGTAAGCCATAAGCACTCAAACTAGTTACACTGAAATAAAAAAATATATATATATATATATATATATATATATATATATATATATATATATATATATATATATATATTATAGATATACATGTACTCTACCAATTTACATACTTTTTATTACAGATTTATCATTTAATAAAGCAAATCTGCTCTATTTACATTGTGGGCCTCCAAGCCACTCATAGAGATAGCTCACATTCATCCCTGCCATCAGTTATAGTCCAATGCTCTCTGTAGAGCGCTGCAGGCGGGTGTGCACTCTATCAATACATGGTAATAATGTATACACGTGTGACACATAAACTGCCATATATAGTGTACAAATAAGAACCACAAGCCACGATAGTCTGTGCATTTAGATGAGAGAGAGTGTGTGTATTATACTATCACACCTATGCTGCTTACAGTTCATACTAAAGAAGCATCAGGGGTGATAGGAGTGTGTGTGTCTGTCTCGTTATTACTGTGCTACCCTACTAAGCTAAGCACAGCAGATGGACACGAGATAGATAGATAGATAGATAGATAGATAGATAGATAGATAGATAGATAGATAGACTCATGCAGCAGTGTGCTGCTATGCCCAGTCAGCCACTCAGGCCTTGCACCGAGTACCAGGGTCTCCCTCTCCCGTCTCACTCGCTCTGGGCCGCATATCCCCGCACTCACCTGAAGGCAGAGCCGGGTCTGTGTTCGAGGTGTGCCGCTGACCAGGCGCTCCCTTCCCCGGCTATACACCGCCCGGAGCGCCGACCTCAGACGACTAGAGACAGCGGAACCCGCCTAACCCCGCCCACAACGGCAGGCGCAATCGCTGGCCACACCCTCCACTGCGAGCGCACCCAATGACCACGCCTAATGTTTCGTCCTGCCCCCCACATAACCGCGCCCAGCCTGCTTCCTATGAGGGTGACGCAATGGAGCTCCTGGCTGGGTCACGGCCGTACATAGCTCGGCGTAACACGCTGTGATTGCTGCCGGCCTCTCTACTGTAAACGCTTTCACCGGGGGTGTGGCCATGGACTGCCAGTCATTGCCAGCGGGTGACGTAGCGCTATAGCCACGCCCCATAAATTAATTTCTTCTGTTACTCCCCGCACCAAATTGAATGTGTGGATGACGTCAGCCATGTGGTTTGCGCATGCGCAGAGTGGTATGTAACTGGCTAGTCTTGAGTGTGTTCTGTGGTACAGGGCAGGCTTGCACTCTGATTACTGTCACAGGGTGTATGTAGTACTGTGTGCTCGGTGCTTTCATTGCAATAGCTGGCAACTGACTTTCTAATGCAATGGGGCGTATGTATTAAAGCTTAAAGAGAGAGATAAAGTACCAACTAGGTCCTAACTGCAGTGTTAAGGTTAAGGTGCGTACACAGTTGCCAAGAAAGTAAACAACGTTGCTCATTTTCACCCTTCTTGAGCGAAGTCGTTTACTTTCTCTGCAAGTATGTATGCTGCCGACGACATGCGAGCTGTGCATGCAGCTCAATTTGGACTGTCGTCCAAAAGCTGCCTGCACGGCCCGGCCGCGGCGTGATGTCACTGAGTGATATGGTCATCATATCGCTCAGTGTGTATGCACTGCCGCTGACCGCCTGGCCCGGGAGGGGGAAACTCTAGGCGATGTTGCTAATAGAGCACATCGCTTAGTATGTACCAACCTTTACAGGCTGCGTTTGAGAAATTACAGTCAAGCCGGGTACACACCTGTATGAGGGGCATACTTGCCTACTCTCCCGGAATGGCCGGGAGGCTCCCCCGGGAGAGCAAGCAAGTCTCCCCATTTCTGTGGTCCTCCCTGCCCGGCCGTCCACTTAGTGAGTAAAGTGGGCGGTCCGGCCAGTCGATGACGCGATTCTTGTTGAATTGCATCATCATAGCCACGTCCCCTGCAGTATAATGCCGGTAATAGCGGCATTACACAGTGGGCAAGGGGGAGGCTTAAATGATGTGATTCATCAGCCACGCCCCCACCCCACCCCGCTCTGCCTCTGCTCGTCACTACCCTGCCCCGCCCCCTGCTGAGCCGACCTGGCTGCTCTCTCCCAGAGAGTAGCCATAAGTCGGTAAGTATGATGATGGGCGATCGCTGTTCCGTCCTTCATTACACTGCACTGGGTCACATGCGATATCTTCCTGTCGGCCACACCGCACAGGCGACCTGCGGGAGCGAGCAATGTTGAGTACAGACTAGCCGATGTATGTAATCTGTGATAACAATACAGCAAATTCTGCTGATATGGCCTAGAGTGTACCCAGCCTTTAGGAACAGGTTGGTTGGTATGTTATTTCGCTCCATCTTATCTCTCTCCAAGTTTTGATACAGTTGCTACACAGGGCCGGTTCAGGGGCTTTTTGCGCCCCGGGCGGCAATAGGTGGCGTGGTCATTTACGCCCCCTGTACAGTAGTAGCGCTCTGAAATTATGTGCGGTGCGCGATGACATCATCGCGCACCTCACAGCAAAGGTCCTCTCCACGAAGGGAAACTAGACGCGTAGCGTCTAGTTTCCCTTCACAGCGGGCAGCGGGGGGCACAGCAGCAGCGGCTCTTGCCCTAGTGCGGTGCCCTCCGGATGGCGCCGGCGCCCTCCGGAAGGCGGTGCCCCGGGCAAAAGTCCTGCTTGCCCGTGGCAAGATCCGCTACTGTTGCTACATTATGAGAGACATGGGGGTGGGGAGGGTTGGGGTGCCCAGAGGGTCAGAGATGAGATTCAGGGAGTGAAAATATAACAGAAAATATAATTTTTTGTGTGTGATTGTGTAGCAAGTGTACAATAATTAATATCCACAGACCTCCACATCAGGGTTCATTTACTGTATCAATAATAAGAATTTACTTACCGATAATTCTATTTCTCGGAGTCCGTAGTGGATGCTGGGGTTCCTGAAAGGACCATGGGGAATAGCGGCTCCGCAGGAGACAGGGCACAAAAGTAAAGCTTTTACAGGTCAGGTGGTGTGTACTGGCTCCTCCCCCTATGACCCTCCTCCAGACTCCAGTTAGGTACTGTGCCCGGACGAGCGTACACAATAAGGGAGGATTTTGAATCCCGGGTAAGACTCATACCAGCCACACCAATCACACCGTACAACTTGTGATCTAAACCCAGTTAACAGTATGATAACAGAGGAGCCTCTGAAAGATGGCTTCCTAAACAATAACCCGAATTAGTTAACAATAACTATGTACAAGTATTGCAGATAATCCGCACTTGGGATGGGCGCCCAGCATCCACTACGGACTCCGAGAAATAGAATTATCGGTAAGTAAATTCTTATTTTCTCTATCGTCCTAAGTGGATGCTGGGGTTCCTGAAAGGACCATGGGGATTATACCAAAGCTCCCAAACGGGCGGGAGAGTGCGGATGACTCTGCAGCACCGAATGAGAGAACTCCAGGTCCTCCTTTGCCAGGGTATCAAATTTGTAAAAATTTACAAACGTGTTCTCCCCTGACCACGTAGCTGCTCGGCAGAGTTGTAATGCCGAGACCCCTCGGGCAGCCGCCCAAGATGAGCCCACCTTCCTTGCGGAATGGGCCTTAACAGATTTAGGCTGTGGCAGGCCTGCCACAGAATGTACAAGTTGAATTTTGTTACAAATCCAACGAGCAATCGACTGCTTAGAAGCAGGTGCACCCAACTTGTTGGGTGCATACAGTATAAACAGCGAGTCAGATTTTCTGACTCCAGCCGTCCTTTAAATGTATATTTTTAAGGCTCTGACAACGTCCAACAACTTGGAGTCCTTCAAGTCGTCTGTAGCCGCAGGCACTACAATAGGCTGGTTCAGGTGAAACGCTGATACCACCTTAGGGAGAAAATGCGGACGCGTCCGCAGCTCTGCCCTATGTCGAATGGAAAATTAAATAAGGGCTTTTATAAAACAAAGCCGCCAGTTCAGATACTCTCCCGGCCGAAGCCAGGGCCAGTAACATAGTCACTTTCCATGTGAGATATTTCAAATCCACATTCTTTAGTGGTTCAAACCAATTGGATTTGAGGAATCTAAAACTACATTTAGATCCCACGGTGCCACCTTAGGCACCACAGGAGGCTGTATATGCAGTACTCCTTTGATAAAAATCTGGACCTCAGGGACTGAGGCCAATTCTTTTTTTGGAAGAATATTGATAGGGCCGAAATTTGAACCTTAATAGATCCCAATTTGAGACCCATAGACAATCCTGATTGCAGGAAATGTAGGAAAACGACCCAGTTGAAATTCCTCCATCGGAGCACTCCGCTGCTCGCACCACGCAACATATTTTCGCCAAATACGGCGATAATGCTTCGCGGTGACTTCCTTCCTTGCCTTTATCAAGGTAGGAATGACTTCTTCTGGAATGCCTTTTCCTTTTAGGATCTGGCATTCAAACGCCATGCCGTCAAACGCAGCCGCGGTAATTCTTGAAAAAGACAAGTACCCTGCTGAAGCAGGTCCCTTCTCAGAAGTAGAGGCCACGGATCGTCCGTGACCATCTCTTGAAGTTCCGGGTACCAAGTCCTTCTTGGCTAATCCGGAGCCACTAGTCTTACTCCTCTTTGCCGTATAATCCTCAATACCTTTGGTATGAGAGGCAGAGGAGGAAACACATATACCGACTGGTACACCCAAGGTGTTACCAGCGCGTCCACAGCTATTGCCTGCGGATCTCTTGACCTGGCGCAATACCTGTCCAGTGTTTTGTTGAGGCGAGACGCCATCATGTCCACCATTGGTTTTACCCAACGGTTTAATAGCATGTGGAAAACTTCTGGATGAAGTCCCCACTCTCCCGGGTGAAGGTCGTGTCTGCTGAGGAAGTCTGCTTCCCAGTTGTCCACGCCCGGGATGAATACTGCTGACAGTGCTATCACGTGATTCTCCGCCCAGCGAAGGATCCTGGCAGCTTCTGCCATTGCCCTCCTGCTTCTTGTGCCGCCCTGTCTGTTTACATGGGCGACTGCCGTGATGTTGTCCGACTGGATCAACACCGGTCTTCCTTGAAGCAGAGGTTCCGCCTGGCTTAGAGCATTGTAGATTGCTCTTAGTTCCAGAATGCTTATGTGAAGAGACTTTTTCAGGCTCGACCACACTCCCTGGAAATTTCTTCCCTGTGTGACTGCTCCCCAGCCTCTCAGGCTGGCCTCCGTGGTCACCAGGATCCAATCCTGCATGCCGAATCTGCGGCCCTCCAATAGATGAGCCTCCTGCAACCACCACAGAAGGGATACCCTTGTCCTCGGCGACAGGGTTATCCGCAGGTGCATCTGAAGATGCGACCCTGACCATTTGTCCAACAGATCCCTTTGCATGGAATCTGCCGAAAGGGATTGCTTCGTAAGAAGCTACCATTTTTTCCCAGGACTCTTGTGCATTGATGTACAGACACCTTTCCTGGTTTTAGGAGGTTCCTGACCAGGTCAGATAACTCCTTGGCTTTTTCTTCGGGAAGAAAAACCTTTTTCTGAACTGTGTCCAGAATCATCCCCAGGAACAGCAGACGAGTTGTCGGCATTAATTGGGATTTTGGAATATTCAGAATCCATCCGTGCTGCTTTAGCACCTCTTGAGATAGTGCTAAACCCATCTCTAGCTGTTCTCTGGACCTTGCCCTTATTAGGAGATCGTCCAAGTATGGGATAATTAATACGCCTTTTCTTCGAAGAAGAAATATTATCTCGGCCATTACCTTTGTAAAGACCCGAGGTGCCGTGGACAAACCAAACGGCAGCGTCTGAAACTGATAGTGACAGTTTTGTACAACGAACCTGAGGTACCCCTGGTGTGAGGGGTAATTGGAACGTGGAGATACGCATCCTTGATGTCCAAGGATACCATAAAGTCCCCTTCTTCCAGGTTCGCTATCACTGCTCTGAGTGACTCCATCTTGAACTTGGACTTCTTTATGTACAGGTTCAAGGACTTCAGATTTAGAATAGGCCTTACCGAGCCATCCGGCTTCGGTACCACAAAAAGAGTGGAATAATACCCCTTCCCTTGTTGTAGAAGAGGTACCTTGACTATCACCTGCTGAGAATACAGCTTGTGAATGGCTTCCAAAACCGTCTCCCTTTCTGAGGGGGACGTTGGTAAAGCAGACTTCAGGAAACGGCGAGGTGGCTCTGTCTCTAATTTCAACCTGTACCCCTGAGATATTATCTGCAGGATCCAGGGATTTACCTGCGAGTGAGCCCACTGCGCGCTGTAATTCTTGAGACGACCGCCTACCGCCCCCGAGTCCGCTTGCGAAGCCCCAGCGTCATGCTGAGGCTTTTGTAGAAGCCGGGGAGGGCTTCTGTTCCTGGGAAGGAGCTGCCTGTTGCTGTCTCTTCCCTCGTCCTCTGCCTCGTGGCAGATATGAATAGCCCTTTGCTCTCTTATTTTTAAAGGAACGAAAGGGCTGCGTTGAAAGGACGGTGCCTTTTTCAGTTGGGGAGTGACTTGAGGTAGAAAGGTGGATTTCCCGGCCGTAGCCGTGGCCACCAAATCCGATAGACCGACCCCAAATAACTCCTCTACGCATCGCCTGTCCACTGTCGTGTCCATAAAGCTCTTCTGGCCGAAACGGACATAGCACTTACCCGTGATGCCAGTGTGCAGATATCTCTCTGTGCATCACGCATATAAAGAAATGCATCCTTTATTTGTTCTAACGACAGTAAAATATTGTCCCTGTCCAGGGTATCAATATTTTCGATCAGGGACTCTGACCAAACTACCCCAGCACTGCACATCCAGGCAGTCGCAATAGCTGGTCGTAGTATAACACCTGCATGTGTGTATATACCTTTTTGGATATTTTCCATCCTCCTATCTGATGGATCTTTAAGTGCGGCCGTCTCAGGAGAGGGTAACGCCACTTGTTTTGATGAGCGTGTTAGGGCTTTGTCCACCCTAGGAGGTGTTTCCCAGCGCTCCCTAACCTCTGGCGGGAAAGGGTATAAAGCCAATAACTTCTTTGAAATTAGCAGTTTTTTATCGGGGCACCCCACGCTTCATCACACACGTCATTTAATTCTTCTGATTCGGTAAAAACTACTGGTAGTTTTTTCACACCCCACATAATACCCTGTTTAGTGGTACCTGTAGTATCAGCTAAATGTAACATCTCCTTTATTGCCAAAATCATATAACGTGTGGCCCTACTGGAAAATACGGTTGATTCGTCACCTTCACCACCGGAATCAGTGCCTGTGTCTGGGTCTGTGTCGACCGACTGAGGCAAGGGGCGTTTTACAGCCCCTGACGGTGTTTGAGGCGCCTGGACAGGCACTAATTGAGTGTCCGGCCGCCTCATGTCGGCAAACGACTGCTTAAGCGAGTTGACGCTATCCCGTAATTCCACAAATAAAGGCATCCATTCTGGTGTCGACCCCCTAGAAGGTGACATCCTCATATTTGGCAATTGCTCCGCCTCCACACCAATAACGTCCTCATACATGTCGACACACACGTACCGACACACAGCAGACACACAGGGAATGCTCTATACGAAGACAGGACCCACTAGCCCTTTGGGGAGACAGAGGGAGAGTCTGCCAGCACACACCAAAAAGCGCTATATATGACAGGGATAGCCTTATGATTAAGTGCTCCCTTATAGCTGCTTTTATATTAATATATTGCCATTTATTTTGCCCCCCCTCTCTGTTATACCCTGTTTCTGTAGTGCAGTGCAGGGGAGAGACCTGGGAGCCTTCCTGACCAGCGGAGCTGTGACAGAAAATGGCGCCGTGTGCTGAGGAGATAGGCCCCGCCCCTTTTCCGGCGGGCTCGTCTCCCGCTATTTAGTACATTTAGGCAGGGGTAAATATCTCCATATAGCCTCTGGGGCTATATGTGAGGTATTTTTAGCCTTTTTAAAGGTTTTCATTTGCCTCCCAGGGCGCCCCCCCCCCAGCGCCCTGCACCCTCAGTGACTGCCGTGTGAAGTGTGCTGAGAGGAAAATGGCGCACAGCTGCAGTGCTGTGCGCTACCTTTAGAAGACTGCAGGAGTCTTCAGCCGCCGATTCTGGACCTCTTCTTGCTTCAGCATCTGTGAGGGGGCCGGCGGCGTGGCTCCGGTGACCATCCAGGCTGTACCTGTGATCGTCCCTCTGGAGCTTCATGTCCAGTAGCCAAGAAGCCAATCCATCCTGCACGCAGGTGAGTTCACTTCTTCTCCCCTCTGTCCCTCGTTGCAGTGATCCTGTTGCCAGCAGGAATCACTGTAAAACAAAAAACCTAAGCTAAACTCTCTAAGCAGCTCTTTATGAGAGCCACCTAGAATTGCACCCTTCTCGGCCGGGCACAAAAATCTAACTGGAGTCTGGAGGAGGGTCATAGGGGGAGGAGCCAGTACACACCACCTGACCTGTAAAAGCTTTACTTTTGTGCCCTGTCTCCTGCGGAGCCGCTATTCCCCATGGTCCTTTCAGGAACCCCAGCATCCACTTAGGACGATAGAGAAATATTATAATTAATGCCAGTGTATGTGCTTCAAAAACATGCAGGTAACTGAGTGATAGAAAAGCGCATTGAAGATTTTCCTACAGGAGGATAGAATACTGCTGTTCACTAATGTATATTGTTTAGTTCGTAAAAGCAATGCCCATAAGTTTATGTGAGGCTGCCTTATTGCGGAATGTCCCAAGCTTGGCTTTGTTATCTAATGCCATATTTAGCTATGGGGAAATCCATAGGATCCCAGGCAGGCAATGACTGCCCGCAAATTTTCATGGCCAGCAGACCATCCACACAAAGTCGCGCCACAGGGTCCTGAAGAAGAAGAAATGATCTAATCACACTAGGGGCTGGATGTAATGGCTTGCGAGACAGCTGGAACGCCAAGACTCCGGCCGAACTTGTACGCTTTTTTAAAGCAGCAAGTGTTTATAAGGCAAAACCTGGTTGGTTTTGCCTTGTAAACGCTTGCTACTTTAAAAAAACATATGAGTTCGGCCGGAGTCTCGGAGCTCCGGCCATCTCGCAAGCCATTACATCCGGCCCTAGGTATCACTTCCCTTCTTACCTTAGGGACGGGCACTTGTCAGGGCCTCTATCCCTGCGGGTGGTCTTTAGTTGCCACAATCCTTCATTTTATATTGCAGAGATAAATGGCGATATTAAATATTATCGGGTCTAGAACCCGGTAATAAATATGCCCCCAAATAGGTTATTACCAGTTTTAATCAATTACAGATGTAGCCCTCAGGTTTGCCGATGAGCATCCTAGTTGTGGCAAAGTTGGAGCGATACTATGACACGCACATGCGCATGCACGCTCCGCCATAGGAAATACTTTGGGCTGCAGCTAGTTGCATGTGTGCCCGTGCCGTGGGTGTGATGAGTCTGACTATATCTGCACTTAAAAACACCAGTACCTTACTCTGAATGCATTTGTGCACCCATTACCTCTCCCGATCTCCATCCAAGTGTAATGGGACTCAGATATGAGTATGCAGTCGCCATTCTGACATTCGTTACGCCAACGTGCATAATGTCAACACCAGAATGTTGACTGTTATGATGTCTGCAAAATGTCAACATGGAGAAGATGTAGACAAAAGACGTGTTAGGGTCAAGTGTAAAATTGCATGTCGACATTGTCACCATGTCTGCATTGTGGAAGTCAACACATTGAGCATGTCAACATTATGCTGTCGACATGGGGACTATCGACATAATACAATGAACCCCTTTTTCTTTTGCAGGCATGAGCAGGGCAGATTTTCAGATTTTATGCTAAGCACATACACGTATGCCAAACTCTGCACGAAGCCATTTGTTTGCAGGCTTCATGGAGTCAGAATACTGACAGCTCCGTGGAAAGTACCCTAACCCTCCCCTACCCAAACCCTCCCTTGTGAGTGCCTAAACCTATCCCTCCCTGGTGGTGCCTAACCCTAACACTCCTCGCTTGGTGCCTAACCCTAACATCCCCTTCTAAGTGCCCAAACCTAAAGTCCCTCCCCGGTACCTAAGCATACCTTTCCCGTCCCTGCCCCCTAACCCCAACCCCCTTCTAATGCCTAAACCTAACATCCCAAGCCCACTCATGGTGGAATGCAAGAACGATCAGGATTTTGAGGCCGAGATCTCGACCTCCGTCAGAATTTAGACGCAGGGCTTCTGGCGTCCCTCAGGATTCCGACGTCGGTATCTACTGCCGGGATCCCATCCATCAGGATATTAAATGCATCCTGTCAGGAATATGCATGAATATGCTTATACCTGCCTAGGAATAGCTATCATAATGCAGACCTCTAAATAGCTTAATAGAAACAAAAAAATCTGTAAGAAACCATAACTGGAATATTTGGCAATATTGGCCCTCATTCTGAGTTGATCGGTCGCAAGGCGAATTTAGCAGAGTTACACACGCTAAGCCTACGCCTACTGGGAGTGTATCTTAGCTTCTTAAAATTGCGACCGATGTAATCGCAATATTGCGATTACAAACTACTTTGCAGTTTCTGAGTAACTTCAACCTTACTCTGCCTGTGCGATCAGTTCAGTGCTTGTCGTTCCTGGTTTGACGTTACAAACACACCCAGCGTTCGCTCAGACACTCCCCCGTTTCTCCAGCCACTCCTGCGTTTTTTCCGGAAACGGTAGCGTTTTCAACCACACGCCCATAAAACGCCGTGTTTCCGCCCAGTAACACCCATTTCCTGTCAATCACATTACGATCGCCGGAGCGATGAAAAAGCCGTGAGTAAAAATACTATCTTCATTGTTAAATTACTTGGCGCAGTCGCAGTGCGAATATTGCGCATGCGTACTAAGCGGATTTTCATTGCGATGCGATGAAAAATACAGAGCGAACGACTCGGAATGAGGGCCATTATTTTTTAATCAAATAATGTGTAATGGGAGTTTTCACACCCTTCTCACATTCTTTTAGTAGCACAGAAATGTATAAAAGGGCAGTTGGAGGAAAAGTCGCAAAAGCCTTTAAATTCGTATTTTTTTAGAAAGTATTTCCCATACTTATAAAGGGAAATGTGATCTGCCAAATGTACTAAAATTAAATTGTAAAGAAATAAACTCACAAGATCTGTTCATGTATGCAATATGTGATACATCCTTGCGATATGTTCAAATATCACAATGCAAATTTCTCACATTCTGTCTGCATCTGAGATACGGATTGAGATAAATAATATACCCCTATATGAGAAAGTTTAGTTGTACTTTTTCCTGTACAGATATCAGGGCCGAAACTAGGGGGGGGCTAGGGGGGCAGGCGACCTGGGCGCCGGATTGGAGGGGGCGCCGAGACCCCCTAACACCCGCCGCGGCACTTTTAAACCCCCTTCTCCCGGGTGCCCAGCTCGGGGGGTGGGGTTTCGCGGAATGACGCGATTGCGTCGTGACGTCACGGCGCAAACGCGTCATTCCACGAAACCCCGCCGGAGGAGGGAGAAGGGGGAGCCGCGCAGACGAGGAGGGAGAGGCGGCTGAAGAGCGGCGAGAACCGCTTCAAATGTAAGTCAGCCCCTCTCCCTTCCTCTCTCTCTCTCTCTCTCTCCCTCCACCACCTGCCGCAATGTGTAAAATGGGGACCTGTGCCTGCCGCAATGTGTAAAATGTGGACACTTTTTCCTGCCGCAATGTGTAAAATGGGGACACTTGCCAGCGTACTGTGTAAAATGGGGACCTGTGCCTGCCGCAATGTGTAAAATGGGGACACTTGCCAGCGTACTGTGTAAAATGGGGACCTGTGCCTGCCGCAATGTGTAAAATGGGGACACTTGCCAGCGTACTGTGTAAAATGGGGACCTGTGTCTGCCGCAATGTGTAAAATGGGGACACTTTTTCCTGCCGCAATGTGTAAAATGGGGACACTTGCCAGCGTACTGTGTAAAATGGGGACCTGTGCCTGCCGCAATGTGTAAAATGGGGACACTTTTTCCTGCCGCAATGTGTAAAATGGGGACACTTGCCAGCGTACTGTGTAAAATGGGGACCTGTGCCTGCCGCAATGTGTAAAATGGGGACACTTGCCAGCGTACTGTGTAAAATGGGGACCTGTGCCTGCCGCAATGTGTAAAATGGGGACACTTTTTCCTGCCGCAATGTGTAAAATGGGGACACTTGCCAGCGTACTGTGTAAAATGGGGACCTGTGCCTGCCGCAATGTGTAAAATGGGGACACTTGCCAGCGTACTGTGTAAAATGGGGACCTGTGCCTGCCGCAATGTGTAAAATGGGGACACTTGCCAGCGTACTGTGTAAAATGGGGACCTGTGCCTGCCGCAATGTGTAAAATGGGGACACTTGCCAGCGTACTGTGTAAAATGGGGACCTGTGCCTGCCGCAATGTGTAAAATGGGGACACTTGCCAGCGTACTGTGTAAAATGGGGACCTGTGCCTGCCGCAATGTGTAAAATGGGGACACTTGCCAGCGTACTGTGTAAAATGGGGACCTGTGCCTGCCGCAATGTGTAAAATGGGGACACTTGCCAGCGTACTGTGTAAAATGGGGACCTGTGCCTGCCGCAATGTGTAAAATGGGGACACTTTTTCCTGCCGCAATGTGTAAAATGGGGACACTTGCCAGCGTACTGTGTAAAATGGGGACACGTGCCTGCCGCAATGTGTAAAATGGGGACACTTTTTCCTGCCGCAATGTGTAAAATGGGGACACCTGTCTGCCGCAATGTGTAAAATGGGGTCACCTGTCTGCCGCAATGTGTAAAATGGTGACACTTTTTCCTGCCGCAATGTGTAAAATGGGGTCACCTGTCTGCCGCAATGTGTAAAATGGGGAATGGGGACACTTGCCTGTCGTACTGTGTAAAATGGGGACACTTTTTCCTGGATATGAAATTTATGTTAGAAAAGTCAATTTTTCAGGTAAAAAAGTTCTGAAAGAGATATATATATATATATATATATATAATATTTGTATTCATTTATTTATTTATTTAAAAAAAAATTTTTAATTATTTTTATTTATTTATTGTAAAATATATTTTTTTTCTGCGGGGGGTGGGGGGGGGTGGGGGTGGGGGTGTCAAATGACTACCTTGCCCCGGGTGACAAAAATCCTAGTTTCGGCCCTGCAGATATCTTATATAATGTATATTTGTGTGTATCAACAATACATGACTGGTAATAGAAAAGACTCCTAATAGAAAATATTATAGTGCAATGGTTAGTGTAGTCACCGAAATCCTGCTGTTATGTTGTGACTATGTAATTTATTTCATTACTCACCCTGCTTCTGCTGCTGCTGCTGCTGCTGATGATGATGATGATTAGTTTCTTCCTGCCTAATGTCGATTTCCTGTTAAGATTATAACATACATTTGATCAGCCCTTTGATGTGTATATTAAATGGTGTTCAGGCTATTGACATAAAAAAAAAATGTATTATTACGTTTGCTCCACTCCTGCGTTCATGGAAGGGTATTGCATAGCATCGACTGACATCATAGTGTCAAAATCGAAAAATATCATGCTTCACATTGCCATATACTAACCCTATGCACATGCCCGCTGCGCGTGCACTCAGTCCGCCGTACGTGCACACATCCGCAAGTTGCGTAATATTGCTCCAGCGATATTGCGCATAATGTGGGTATTTACGGCGGAGTTTGTGAGCCTGTAGCTGGCGACTCGTTTATAGCATAGTTAACCCATATAGCGTGTTTTGTAGATAGTATTCCCCTTAATAATATCTGCAAGTATGTTTAGTGTAAATGGTTCGGGGACTTGGGAATTCCTCTTTGCATGATATGAAGGGTCAGGCAAAGGCTGAACGGTGGTGTCTAGTATCTAACGGAAGAGTATTTTATTAGAAACATTCCGGTGTTGGTTAGGAAGATTAATCGCTCCGGCGTATAGTTATGTCTATAAGAAGTTTATGGACATTTACTGTATTTGCAGTTCATTATCCATGCGGCGGGAATCCTGTGGATAACTCCCACCTGAGCAGTTTGAAATAGTCACAGCCCACCTGTTCAAATCCACCTATGACCTTTTGTTATAATGCAGAGAGACATTCCTGTGTCCAATGAACAATGAGATTGTAGGGCCCATTGTAGTGTACTGTATATTGTGTATATAAAGGCCACTGTCCCCTGACCGGCCAGTACTCTCTCTCATCAACATTTATCTGTCGGATAATTGGAGGACTGGATCCGGTTGCGCTAGCGAGTGTTCCCCCGTATGGTATGTTTCTCTGTGGCCACTTTGTTACCCGTTTAATGTAAGCCAGTCATTCTTATTCTATGTATTTGTGTTTGCGTTCGTTCGCTATTGTGTATCTTACTGTTTAGTTATTCTGTTTAGTTATTAATGTTAGGTCTGTAGTGTATAAGCTGTAAACTGTTTTCTTGTCCCTTTTACATACTAAAATCATCCAGTAAGGTGTTGGAACCTTAACAAGTGTTTGTGTGTTTCACCATTTATTACTAAGGGTTTCTGAGCATCTCAATCGCTCAAACAGCTGGCTTAAATACTAAGGTTAATCAGTGTTATATCATTACAGTACCTCAATGCTAAGGTTTATAGTATAAGCATACTCTGTGTTTAAGGTTTAAAAAGGATATTGTCTGTGTGTACGCTCGCTGTGTGTATTCCGTACACCCAGCGTAGCGTGTGTACATAACTTGCGTACTACGTGCAAGGTCTTTGTACGCAAATAGCGTACAAAGTGCGTAGCACGTGCACGAGGTTTAGCGGCCATTACGGCTTCACGGTATTAGTAAATAGCTTGTGTTAAAGGATAAATATTTAGCTTTATGAATTGGGGACTCGTCCGGTCCACCTCATATCCGCAGTCAGGCGAAAACGCGCAGACTTTATCGATCAGCAAAGGGCGGAAAGGTAGTATCCCCTGTATCCGTGTTTGTGGTTGGGGATACAGTAGTGCTGATCGGATAAGCGTCTGCGTCTGCTTTGCTTGGTTTGTAGGGATGCTGGTGAGATCCGAGGAAGGTAAGAACATACAGCTATTGTTTTAAATCTTTTTTTTTTCTCTCTCCCTCTCTCTGTTTGGCGCCAATTGCGCACACAATACACGCACACACACCTGTATTTTTATTTTGTGTATTTTTCCATAGTCACTCTCTTGTTGCCATAAGAATTGATTGATAGACACGTGCTGAGGAAATTTGGTGCTATTCAGTTAATATTATAAGGAATAATATTTTAAGGGAGTAATTATAAAAAGCACGCACATAGCATAACAGATACTGTGTGGTGTTCGGTAAGCGATTACAGTTGAACATCGTTTACATTTATAGAAGCGTGTTATTTGTGTTACTGTGAACGTTTCTGGACTTTCTGCATACGTGTCTCGGGCAACGTGCGAGATTACGTACGAGACGCAAAGGCGTACACACGTAGCGTATATTACGTAACGTGCGTACGGATACGCCCACTAAACTCAAATCACACGATAGCATTGTTTTAGTGTGGGCGGTATAGTAGCCATGCGATAATAGCACAAGTTTGTTCAGTTTCCAAAAGTTTAGTTTAAAAACAACCTTTTTCTATTGCAAAACCCGGGGATTGAACTGTTTGCCTGAATGAAAGTAATTTCTGTACAGAAAAATCAGAGTGCATATGAGTGAACAGGAGTGAGTGTGCAAATAAAGGTATTCTTTTTGTGAACCCAGAAATCGGGATCCTGTCGGAGACCACACCAGGTGAGTGGACACTTGGTGGCGTGGGATTGGCTTGCTCACGTTAACATTGTATAAGGTAAAGGAGCAATTAGTATCCGCAGACAAGAGGACTGCGAAGGTTAAGAAAGCGCAGCCCCGGGGGTTGGCGTAGTACCCATATAGGCCCGTTCAGTATAACGCTCCGGCTGAAGGTTTCGCAGCCTAAACAACCGATTCCATTGGTCGCACGGCGAATAAGTAATAGGTACTTAGACTCAGTGCAACTGGACCGCACGCTACTGTGTACATTAGTTAGGTCACCTTGATACCCACTAAAATTTGCTGTGGGATCATAGACGCTATTTGTACATTTTAACGTGATTTGTGTAGGTTTTTGTTATTTTAAGGGAGTTTCGCTGTTCACTGAGGAAATCTCCAACAACTAATATTTACTGGGAAGGGTAGCATACTCCCACACGCCCCAGTAAATAGAGGTTACAAAAAGATCCCGAGATTGGGTACGACCAGTGGTGGGCACATTGCTGGAATTCGTATTGGCCAATAGGGGCGTGAGTGAGTGAAGGCACTTGTTGAACTTTCACCGTCGCCTTATCTCTGGGAACTTGGTTTGTTTTGTAAGAATTCGCTGAGACAGCAATATCTGCAAACAATGGGGGCCAGTTGCTCAAGTAAGGGACGACCAACAAGGGTTCACGTTGGTAGTTGTTGGCCCAAAGGGTCAGCACGGTATATAATGTGTGAGAAATACGGATCACACACACAGGTATTATGCAAAGAATGGGAACGAATGACTGAGGATGATGGAGAACAGTTTCCCAGGGTGGGCAGTTTGAATCCTGAGGTATTGCAAAATCTAAGAAAGAGGATATGTTTAATAAAATCTGCAAAACAGAGGATTAGACATTATGATTGTTTACAGTTATGGCAACAGGAGAGTGAAATACAACAGGAATTAGCTCAAAAAGCAAATTCAAATCCTGGTAGAAGTCTGATAGCAACGGCACCACCACCGTATATAGTAGGGGAAAAAGTGGCTGCAGAGAATGGCATACGGGTGTACGAAAAGAGTGCACTTAACAAATATAGTAGTGATAAGAGTAAAATGAATGTTAATGCAAATGTTGATGCTAATGCTAACCCGTGCAAGTTGTATCCCATTTTAAACTTCCCTCAGGAATGCGACCAGGAAGATGAGCCCACTACGATTTCAGCTCTCTCTCTAGCGGCCACCATAAACGATACTCCAGTGGGCACGGCCCAACCAGTAAGAGCGATATCGAAGGCCCATAGTGCAGGGACAGGTGAGGTTGTGTCTACAGGTAAGTACGGTACTGTACAATATGCTGAAACTGTTACACCACACACTGTAGAATCAACCCAGAGTGAGGTAATTGATCTTACTCCTGTTAGAGTGATAGCGGTCCCCAATGGGAAGACCGACGAAAATGGAGTCACACCCATCAGGAATATTGCAAGGCATTGTCCCTGGTCCCGGGCAGAATTAAGAACAATTTTGTCTGAATTTCCCGATCCCAGAAAAGATCTAGCCGCATGTCAAAGGTTCTTTAAGGACCTAGGTAACTCCACTGAACCTAACAACAAAGATTGGCGGACACTACTGCGGGCATGTCTGCCCTCTAGTATTGACCCTGTTAAATTCATTACCGATTGTAAATTGGATGCTGAGGTAGCCCTCACTGACGAGTACAATCAGGAAAATGTTAAACAGATCAATATGCAGTTAGGAGTATATTTCCCAGCCGTTGTAAAATGGAACAAAATTTTCTCCATTAAACAAATGGAAGGAGTAACTGCTTCTGATTATTTCCACCGGGCACTGGAGGAAATGGCTAGATATACTGGGATCATGGACATTGAGGCAAATGTACATCATAGAGAGGTAGCGGTGTCCGTATTGATGGACGGTTTAAAGGAAGTATTAAGAAATAGGGTACAAACCACTCAACCTAACTGGAGAGGTATGTCGGTGGCCGCCTTAAGAGAGACTGCTGTCGGGCACGACAGGAACATCACAAGACACAGGGAGTCACAGGGTGATAAGCTGATGGCCATAAGTATCCAAGCCCTTACAACAAGGCCGCCTCAGTTTAAATCTCAGACCCCTGGTGGTAAGCCGTATATGGTAAAATGTTACAATTGTAATAGGGAAGGACATTTTGCACGTAACTGCACCAATAGAAACTCACATAATGTATATCGACCCCCTAGACCAGAGCATGACACACAGTATGGCGCACGTAGATGGGAGCAGGGACCGCAGAGGAGGAGTGATGAGCCACACGCAGGGGAAACTAGGAGGTACCCACCAAAAAGAGACTGGCAGTTCTCTGAAAATTCCCAGTTACCTCCCTCACATATTGTAGCAACCAATGTGCTGCGGGAAGGTCACAATTTACAATAGGGGTGGGGCCACACCTGTAGTTTGCAGCCAGTGAAATTAATTGCGAGCCTTGGAAGTGAACCCGAGGTCACAATTGATGTAGCTGGTAGATCTCTACCTTTCCTTGTAGATACGGGGGCGGCCAAGTCAGTGTTAAATTCAACAGTGGGTATGAAGACCACTGGTAAGACAATTCCAGCCATGGGAGTAACAGGAGTAGTACAATACTACCCGTTAAGCAAACCAGCAGAGGTTACGATAGGGCCTTTACAGACTAAGCATTCCTTTCTGCTGGCTGCATCGGCTCCGACTAATCTACTTGGTAGAGATTTACTGTGCAAGATGGGATGTGTCATATATTGTACTCCTGAAGGTGTATTCTTAGATATACCTGAGAATCACGCTCAGGAAGTGCAGGATATGTTAGACACCCCACAAAAGTTAATGACGCATACTGCTGTTACACATAGATGTCCGTCCAAGGTAGAGAAAATTATTTCTCAGATACCGGAATCACTTTGGACCAAGGATGGACAAGACACTGGATTGATGGCAAATGTAGCTACTGTAGTAGTGCAAGTAAAAGATGGTAGGATAGCTCCAAAAATCCCACAGTATCCTCTGAAGCCAAAGGTGGAGTTAGGAGTTTACCCAGTAATAGAGCGTTTGCTACAACAGGGCATCCTGGTTAGAACATCCAGCACTGCCAATAGTCCCATCTTCCCTGTTAAAAAGAGTGGGGGGAGGGGTTACAGGCTAGTGCAGGATCTAAGGGGGATCAACAAAATAGTTGAGAGCCAATTCCCCGTAGTACCAAATCCAGCTGTCATCCTTATGCAGATCCCTCCCACTGCCAAATTTTTCACTGTAATTGACCTCTGCTCCGCTTTCTTTTCGGTACCTCTGCACCCTGACAGCCAATATTTGTTCGCATTTACATATAGAGGAGTACAGTACACCTGGACTCGTTTACCACAAGGTTTCATCGACAGCCCAAGTATTTTCTCGCAGGCTTTGCATGATTGTTTACAATCCTTTCAACCTGAGAGTGGATCAATATTAATACAGTATGTAGACGACTTACTGCTGTGTTCTGATTCACTCGAATCGTCCTTGAGAGATACGAAACAGCTTCTGTTTCATCTTTCTGATACAGGACACAAGGTTTCAAAGGACAAGTTGCAATTATGCCAGACCAAGGTAAAATATTTGGGGCATTGTTTGACACAAGGACTGAGACACCTCACCACTGATTGAGTACAGGCAATTCATGACATGACCCTGCCACAGACTCAGCAACAGATTCGCACGTTCCTAGGAATGTGTGGGTACTGTCGTAACTGGATCCCAGGATTTTCCATACTGGCCCTACCTTTGCAGGAGATGGTCTCATCAAACAAACCAGATCGGATCTCGCACACAGATGAGTCTGAGCTGGCGTTTGAGAGACTCAAGCAGTGCCTAATGCAGGCACCAGCATTAGGTATGCCAGATTATGGGAAACCCTTTGAACTGTACGGTACTGAAAATGCTGGATGTGCGGCAGGTGTCTTAACCCAGAAGCACGGTGATGCCAGCAGGCCGGTAGCCTACTACAGCTCTCGGCTAGACACGGTAGCGTGATCCCTCCCCACATGCTTGCGAAGTGTTGCAGCAATAGCATTGCTAGTGAGTAAAAGCGAAGATGTAGTGCTAGGACACAACCTCACAATCCATACACCTCGTGCAGTGTCAGCCTTATTAAATTCTGCCCAAACCAGACACGTCTCATCCGCACGGTTTACAAGGTGGGAATTAGCACTAATGGCCCCTGTAAACATCACCATAAAGAGATGCAGTGCACTAAATCCGGCACGTATCTCCCAGGTGTGCCTGGACAGGTACAAAGGGTGGGGGATGAGAATGATGGTGAAGGAGGATTTAGTACAGACACTGACTCACATGATTGTATGGAATATTTGACCCAAAATTTCACGGCAAGGCCTGACATCAGTGACAACCCACTGGAAGGTGTAGATTTTACTTTCTACACTGACGGTAGTTGTTACAGACAGACGGACTCGGGAGACTTGTGTACTGGATACGCAGTCGTAGATGACAAAGGTACCATAGAAGCGGAACCCCTGGGCCCACCTCACTCAGCACAAGTTGCTGAGCTGGTCGCCCTAACCAGAGCGTGTGAATTGGCTAAAGGTAAATCAGCCAATATCTACACAGATTCTAGGTACGCCTTTGGAGTAGTTCATGATTTCGGGGCCCTATGGCGCCTTAGAAATTTCATGATGGCAGCTGGCACACCCGTGGCACATGCAACCCACATCAAAAGACTTTTAGCAGCAATACAGGAACCTGACAGAGTGGCTGTTATCAAGTGTAAAGCCCACACGTACAGCCAGGACCCAGTGTCACTTGGTAACAGCCGAGCAGACGAAACTGCTAAATCAGCAGCCAGTACCCCCATGCAGACAGACACCACTCAACTGATGGTATTTAATACTGTAAGCACACAGAGATTGTGTGAAATGCAAAATTTGTGTTCACCACAAGAAAAGGCAGTTTGGAGGTCAAAAAGATATGGCCAGGAGTCCTCAGGACTCTGGACAGATGGACATGGTAAGCCAGTGGCACCCAGAGCATATCTTCCAAGTCTAGCAGAAGCGGCACATGGGCTGACTCATCTAGGCAAAGAAGGAATGTGTAAGTTGGTAAGAGCTTATTGGTGCGCGCCAGGATTTTCTTCCCATGCGGGTAAAAGAGCGATGACATGTCTCACCTGCTTGAGGAAGAATATCGAAAAGACAATACCAACAGAACCATCCCATATCCCTCCTACAGATGGTCCTTTCCAGGTAATACAAATTGATTTCATACAATTACCACCTTGTAGAAATCTTAAGTATGTATTGGTTTGTATTGATGTATTTTCAAATTGGGTAGAAGCATTCCCCGCTGCCACAAATACCGCTACATTTACCGCAAAGAAAATTGTGCAGGAATTTGTGTGCAGGTATGGTATCCCTAGGATAATTGAAAGCGATAGGGGTACCCATTTTACAGGTGAAGTCTTTCAAGTAATGTGTAAATTGTTGGGAATTAATAGTAAGCTGCATACTCCGTACCGCCCCCAGGCGAGTGCGAAAGTGGAAAGAGTAAACAGCACTATTAAGAACAAGTTGAGCAAAGTGATGGCTGAAACAGGATTGTTGTGGCCGGAAGCTTTGCCAATTGTATTGTACAGCATCAGAACCACTTCCAGGTCCCCTCTTAATCTGTCTCCCTTTGAGATTCTGTTTGGTCGACAACCTCATGTAATGATTGACCCCCAGGATGATTTGAAATGTAACAATGAAGTAACTGTAAAGTATCTGGTTAAGATGAGTAAGCAGTTAAAGAATCAAAATGACAACCTAAAGCTAGTGATTCCTGATCTGCCAGACAGTAATTGTCATGACATTGAACCTGGGGATTATGTAATGATTCGCAATTTTCTATGCTCAGGTTGCCTTATTGACAGATGGGAAGGACCATATCAAGTCTTATTGACCAGCACGACAGCGTTAAAGGTTGCCGAGAGAGAGACTTGGGTCCATTCGTCTCACTGTAAGAAGGTCACTGACCCAGACAGGTCCCGTGACAAAGAACAGACGGTAGAGGAAATTGTATCGGTAGAGTGTCTGTTCCAGGAAGGTTGAGACGGCACCTGAGCACTGAAAACAATAAGATCGGAGGCAGTTGTCGAGCCAGATTTCTTTTTCCCTTTTGTTATTTTTTCCAGTTCCCATCTCCCTCCTATTCTTCTTCCCCCTTCTTACTCTTCTCCTTTTCCTCCTCTAAGATGGACTTACCCCAAGAGACTGTGTTCCGGATTTTCCTGTTGACCCTGTTGTTGACCAGAGCAGTCTGTTTCGGTGAGAGTACCAGAGAGGCCAAAGAGGGATCTGGAATGGGATCTGATGATCAGGATGGAGGCGTAGAATTTCCAGAGCAACACAATCACCGAGCAAAGGCGAGTATCAGAAAACGATCTGGTAGCCATGACATTAATAGACATTGTGAAGGATTGTTAGCTGAAGAGAACTGCATCTGTAGAAATTGTAAAAATATAGTTGAGGTCGATTGCATCAAGGAATGTCAGCCCAGTTTTAATATCAACATGGACCGGCATCCATTGAGTGACTATCACTCATTGGTGGGTAAAGTGTTAAATCAGACAGACTGTTGGGTATGCTCGCAAGTACCTCAAGGCCATAGAAAGTCCGGACTAGTGCCATAGCCTTTAACGGTAGATGAGGTACTTGAGTTAAAGGGTGGGAGACCGGTGGACAAGAGATTTAATATTTCTAGTCCTCCTAGTTTAAAGCTCCACCAATACCATGTAGATAGGTCCCTAATATGTTTTAACATTTCCAACCCCCAAAAGCCAGGAAATTGGGAAGTGTCATGGAACAACCAAACCATGACATTCTCACACAGAGCCGACAAAATGCCCCTAGACTCAGAACTTATACGCCAAATAGCCGACAGTGGAAAATATTTCCGGTATAGGTACACTCTAGGAAGTAGGATCATGCGAGTTGGAGAAGTATCACCAGGATACTGTGCACATGTCATACAGCCTGATACGTGTACTAGACAAATGAAAGAGTTAGGGATAGGACTGTTTTCATGGAAGGTTTGTAATATGGTTATGTCATTTTCCATCCCATATGTTCTCCCCGATGATGCATATTTCATATGTGGGAGGAAGGCGTATAAGTGGCTTGCCCCAAACTCAGAGGGATTGTGTTACGTTGGAAAAGTACTGCCTGAAGTAATGACCATTGCCCATAACAAAATGAAAGACATTCACCGCAGTGCCCAAGCTCCTTACACTCACACTCATTACGAACACATCGTTAAAAGACACCTTGTAGATAGGACAGAGCATGCGGCCTCTGATTTGATTCATGAATCCACCGGGATTCAATTCCTACTCGCGTAAGATATCACCCGTACCGCCAGAGGAGTTATAAATTATAGGTATATATCTGCGCTAGCGAACCTGTTAGACAATATCACCGAGATGTATGATGACACCTTCAGGTATACTGGGAGAGAGCTGCAAGCCTACAAAACAGAGCTGGTCCAGCATAGAATGGTTCTCAATTACCTCACAGCGGTAACAGGCGGGTATTGTATCACTCTAGCAACTCAGTATGGCGTGAAATGTTGTACATATATCACTAACAGCACTGAGGACCCAACCGAGGTTATAGATCGAAAAATGGATGATATATTGCAATTAAAGTGGGAGTTTCGAAGGAGGCACAATCTTACACTCGCTGCTGTGGGTAATGAATTGACTGGCTGGGTGTCATGGTTGAACCCACAAAATTGGTTTTCAGGTTTAGGAGAATGGGCTCAGAGCGTCATCATGGACGTAGGGAAATTCCTCTTGTGTATCCTGGGAGTTATCATATTGATTGCTCTGGTATTCAGATGTGTTCAGAGTCTAATGAATTGCAAGCGTAGTACCAAGGTGATGAGTCTGAGGAGTGAGGGCATTGTAACAACAACTAATTTAATTTATGACCCGTCAATCGAGACAATGTTGTGATAAAATGTGATTCCCCGGTCCGTTTCTTTCACCCGTTTCTCCTTTGATTTTCTCTGAGGTACCAAGAGATCCGCCTGGAAGAAGAATTTGATGACCCCCTATACAGACCAATGATGAACTGTGTCACAGACACTTTTAGAGACTGTAATTCTTTTTATGGACACTTGAAGAAGCTTTGTTTGCTGACAAACCGCAGAGCTACAGTAAAGATACGACAATCCGGACAAAACATCAGACAAGACATCAACAAGACCCCAATCGGCGACTGCATATTAAATCTCACATAACATTATACGAATGCATTTATAATGCATGTTTCTTATCTTCATCTCTACAACCTACAGGTAGTACCCCACATAGTCGACAGGTGATTTTCATATATTAGCACTCACATATTCTCCCCCTTCATGTATCATCAACTAATGTGCACCCCATTTGTTGTAACCAAAAGCCGGAAAGAGCTCGATAAAGTTTGACAGCCCATCCACAGACCCTTGATACGGGATAAGAAGGATTCAATGTATACTTCGCAATACCTCGAAGCTTGATTTAGAACACGTACGGCACGATGATACATGACCCCTCAGACATGGATTTCATACACACATACTTTCACTATCTCATTAGGTCATATCTTTCCCACCTTCTCCTCTCCTCCCTCTACCCAATCATAAAAAGGTATTCCATGATGACATATATTTTTCTGTTTGAATTGTTTAGAAAGTGGCAGTTATTGGTGACTGCCAAAGGGTGGACTGTCAAAGTCAAAAAATATCATGCTTCACATTGCCATATACTAACCCCATGCACATGCCCGCTGCGCGTGCACTCAGTCCGCCGTACGTGCACACATCCGCAAGTTGCGTAATATCGCTCCAGCGATATTGTGCATAATGTGGGTATTTACGGCGGAGTTTGTGAGCCTGTAGCTGGCGACTCGTTTATAGCATAGTTAACCCATATAGCGTGTTTTGTAGATAGTATTCCCCTTAATAATATCTTCAAGTATGTTTAGTGTAACTGGTTCGGGGTCTTGGGAATTCCTCTTTGCATGATATGAAGGGTCAGGCAAAGGCTGAACGGTGGTGTCTAGTATCTAACGGAAGAGTATTTTATTAGAAACATTCCGGTGTTGGTTAGGAAGAGATTAATCGCTCCTGCGTATAGTTATGTCTATAAGAAGTTTATGGACATTTACTGTATTTGCAGTCCATTATCCATGCGGCGGGAATCCTGTGGATACCTCCCACCTGAGCAGTTTGAAATAGTCACAGCCCACCTGTTCAAATCCACCTATGACCTTTTGTTATAATGCAGAGAGACATTCCTGTGTCCAATGAACAATGAGATTGTAGGGCCCATTATAGTGTACTGTATGTTGTGTATATAAAGGCCACTGTCCCCTGACCGGCCAGTACTCTCTCTCATCAACATTTATCTGTCGGATAATTGGAGGACTGGATCCGGTTGCGCTAGCGAGTGTTCCCCCGTATGGTATGTTTCTCTGTGGCCACTTTGTTACCCGTTTAATGTAAGCCATTCATTCTTATTCTATGTATTTGTGTTTGCGTTCGTTCGCTATTGTGTATCTTACTGTTTAGTTATTCTGTTTAGTTATTAATGTTAGGTCTGTAGTGTATAAGCTGTAAACTGTTTTCTTGTCCCTTTTACATACTAAAATCATCCAGTAAGGTGTTGGAACCTTAACAAGTGTTTGTGTGTTTCACCATTTATTACTAAGGGTTTCTGAGCATCTCAATCGCTCAAACAGCTGGCTTAAATACTAAGGTTAATCAGTGTTATATCATTACAGTACCTCAATGCTAAGGTTTATAGTATAAGCATACTCTGTGTTTAAGGTTTAAAAAAGATATTGTCTGTGTGTACGCTCGCTGTGTGTATTCCGTACACCCAGCGTAGCGTGTGTACGTAACTTGCGTACCACGTGCGAGGTCTTTGTACGCAAATAGCGTACAAAGTGCGTAGCACGTGCACGAGGTTTAGCGGCCATTACGGCTTCACAGTATTAGTAAATAGCTTGTGTTAAAGGATAAATATTTAGCTTTATCAATAGACAATGTCGGAACAAGCAAGTTATCCCTTCAGTTTGGCTCGGTTTGTCACATGGCTCCAAGACCCAAAAATGCGTCAATACCTGTAATTCCGATCACTATTTATATATCTATGTTATTACTGTTTTAAGGGGTGTGATACCGGAGGCCAACACCGGCATCCTGACAATTAAATTGCCGATAGGGGACAGGGTAATTATTTTACCCCTCTCCTGTCCCCTGCTCTAACCCTAACCCACCGGGGGTGGCAGCTAGGGCTAAGATAGTAGGAGTGGCGGCTAGGGCAAAGACTCGGGGCCCTAACCCTAACCGTCACCCGAATACTTACCTTCGGGATGTTGGCGGTTGGTGTTCCAGTGCCGGGATTCCGAGTGGTGTCGGGTAGCTGACCACATCCTGTTTCAAGTCATTGGATCTTATTCAGAGTAGAGCGCTTTTGGAACAACGCATTCACACATAAAATGCTTATCCCTGTATCCATATTACATCATTTGCATATCCTGGCGGCCTGCATCTGCTTATGCCGAAGAGGATCAACAGGAAGAAAGGGAAAATGCAGGAGTATGTCATAGAAACTACAGGCATAGCCCCAATCTCTTGGGAGCACTCCACTTTCCATAGGCTATCGGAGAAACCCTGAAGGAAACCCTGTATCTGACCACTGAATGTATAAAGTTAATTTTGTCTAATGGGTTCGGTGTAGGGTGTCCAGCGTGGGGCCTCTGTTGACTCTTGGGCCCATGTGCTCTGCACACCCTCTACTAAACCTCTGCCTCCTTTGACATTTTAAATGGTTTGCCCACTTTTAGTGAGCCTACTCCTAACCAACTAGTTCTTAAGTGGGGTCCTCCCGGGAGATTATGGTGGGGATGTCCAGAAGTGTTGCATAAAATGGGTGAAAATACCACTGCAAGTGTATGACCTTTATAATTTGGATGCCTAGTTTTGTTCCACCAATGGGTGCACGCTTAGAGGGGTGTTCAGTTGGTGTCACTGACCTTTTCTCTGGCACCTTGCAACTATCAAAGTGACAGATTTTCACTTACACCCCATAAAGATGTGCAGAAAAATCTCCTATGGAGGTTTACAGTAGTCAGCGGAGATGTGCGCAGCCACATGTCGCAGCCAATTGAATAGGCCCCTTATTGTCTACAAATTGTTCCCGCAGCCCTGCACTGATTGCTGTGAGTTATTGCACCACTTTCCTGTACACAAGCTTTCACACTAGTATTTTTCTACCTTGTTCACACTCAATACTGTGGAAACAAGCAGAACTCTTTACTCAGACGTCTCCTTTTTATGTTAATGAGTATGCCTGGAGCGTCCACATTTACAGCATAGGGTTTAATTCAGTTTTCAAGCCCTTTAATGGATCTTTGTTTGCCAGTGTCAGTGGCAGTAGCATGTGAGGGACAGCAAGATTATTGTCTCGTGCTTATGGAAATTTTAAACTACAGATATTACACCTATTCTCCGACCAAACTATTAAATACATTTGAACTAGTTGGTTTTAATGTTCTTTATGTATTCATAGATTTAGAATCTAAACAAAATGTAGACTTTGCCAACCAATATGCGCTAACAAGTGGTGAAATTGTTATTCTAGACTTATTAACTTATTAAATCATAAATGAGTAGATTGTTCAATGTATGGGCCTGATTGTGAGTCAGATGCAGAGGGCTGATGTTTCTCATCTGCACAAGCATCCCGATTTTGATTGTTTACAAATTTAGATGCTCGGTAGCAGAAATGTACAGTAAGTGACATTCATGGGTGGTAACTGAGAGGTAACGGGGATAGCTAAAAAGATAATGCTTCTTATGGGATTGTTGCAGGCATGTTGCTGAAAGCGGTAACATACAGTGATGCTCAGCCACCCACATACAAGGCCATACTCAGATGGAGAAACTGTATCTACCATAGTGCTGGTGCCAGTATCGATGGGGCAACCTATGGTGTGTCTAAAAGACAGTAGTTACGGGCGCTGACAGTGTGTGTCTCAGTCCTTGCACATTCAGATGTGTGGATGTACCCCAGGGAAGTTGGCAGATGTGATTACGGCAAAAGACTGCGGCTATGGCGACCACGACTGCTTCTGACTCAGAATATATTAATCAACGGACAAAAAATTCTAAACTTATAGGTAAAATAAGTACGTTTTTTTTTTTACATTTATATTTAATCTATCTCTAAGTACTGTCTGGAAAATGATTTACTATGTGGCAGCCTGGTGCATGTGTTCATTAGTGGTGACTGGTAGACTGGTGCACTGGGACCTAACTAGAACTTTGTTGTCCACATAGCAAAATCTTTAAAGGCCAGAGTGGGTAAGGTGTGGGTAGAGTAACAATGTGAGTGGCTCGGTCAGTGTGACAGTGTGTGTGGCCCCAGGTCATTGTGATAGTGTGTATGGCCCCAGAGCTGCGATGATGCATGTGAGCTCTGGCACCGATGACCTCAACTCCCCACCCCCCTCCCCCCTCTGGGAGGTGGGGGGTGAGGGGTCGCTCTGGCCACCTAACTTTGAACTGAAGGATCTCTCTGAAGCGCCTGGAAGCTCAAGACCAGGCTGCTTATGCACAAAGAGCCCACGGTTGGCCGGCAGTGCAGTAAATTGTTGGTTTCGGCTCCCAGCCAGTATTACCGGGAAACTGAGCATTGCTCTGCTGCCCTGGCCACTTGTTTTATTTTTTTGCTAAATAATACTGGAAAAGATGTTGGTGACAGAAATGACAAATCCTTGATAACATTATAATTCCCTTTAAATGACATCTATGTGCCATTAGTATGGTGACAGCTGAGTAGCTTAATTTATTTATATTGTGGAAAGCAGCTGGGAAATTTGAGGGGTAGGGCCGGGCTTCCGGGTCATTTCCTTCCCCCTCTTTTCCTGTTACCCCACTTTCATTCACCTCTGCCCCATGCTCCTGCTACCCCACAACTCAGCCCTGCTGCCTCTCTCCCTTCCCTGTCGCCTCCCCACACCCCCATCCACATCACACTGACCTCCCTCCCTGCCCACCTCCTGCAGTTTCCCCTCCTAGCTCAGGCACCCGTACCATCACTACTCTCTCATCATCCCTGCCCACAAAGTTAATCTCACCTCATCGCTACAGCAACCCTGATAATCTCATTCACATCTCTCCCACAAACTCATACCCCCTATCCTGTGCCCTCTGGAATGCCAGATCTGTTTATAACAAACTGGTCCCCACTCATGACCTTTTCATTTCCAACTCCCTACACCTACTAGCCATTGGTGAAACTTGGATTACGCCCTCTGACACTACTTCTCCTGCTGCTCTCTCTGCTGGGGGCCTCACATTCACACACACACCCCAACCTGGGGGTCGCCATGGGGGTGGTGTTGGGGTCCTTTTACCTTCTAGTTACTCCTACCAACTCATACCACCAGAACCATCCCTTACATTCTCTACATTTGAGGTCCATGCCATATGCCTCTTCAAACCAGTCCATCTTAGAGTAGCTGTCATTTACCGCCCCCCTGGCACTGCTTCCAAATTCATCAACAACTTTGCTTCCTGGCTTCCTCACTTCCTCTCTTCTGACATTCCCTCCATTATCCTCGGCGATTTCAACATCCCTATTGACATCCCCACACAATCCCCTGCCTCTAAACTCCTTAACCTCACCTCTTCACTTGGTCTCTCCCAGTGGACCTCCTCATCCTCCCATGTGAATGGGAGCTCACTGGATCTGGTCTTCACTCACCGCTATGATATTTCTGATTTTTCCAACTCCCCATTTCCCCTCTCTGACCACCACCTGCTCTCCTTTAACCTATCTCTCTCGACTTCCCCATCTCTACCTCCTAAGGCTACCATCACTAAGCGTAACATTGAAGCTATTGACACCACATTCCTTTCCTCCCTGTTTGACTAACTTCTCTCTCCTATTCTCTCTCTCTCATGACCTGAACAAGCCACTTCCACATACAATGCATCCCTTACTTCTGCTCTTGACTCTGTTGCTCCATCCACCACTATTCACCCTCGCAAATTAACACCTCAACCCTGGCACACCAAATGCACCAGATATCTGCAAAAATGCTCACGTACTGCTGAGCGACACTGGAGGAAATCACGCTCTAAGGCAGACTTCCTCCATTTCAAACTTATGCTCTCATCCTTCAGTGTTGCCCTTTCTCTTGCTAAACAGTCATACTTCAAGAACCTCATCTCCTCCCAGTCTTCCAACCCCCGGCGCCTCTTTGCCACTCTCAACTCACTCCTCTGCTCACGTCTCCCTTCCTCACTCTCTGCTTTTGACTTTGCCACTTACTTCACATCCAAAATTGACTCCATACGTCAGGACATCACATCACACCAGACCATCAGCAACCAGCCTTCTCCCATCCCTTACCAACCCTCCCCATCCCTCGCACCAACTCTGACATCTTTTTCCCATGCATCTGGAGAGGAAGTCATGGCCCTCATTTGTTCCTGTCCCCTCACCACCTCCCCACTTGACCCTATCCCCTCCCGCCTCCTCCGCTACCTCTCTCCTTCTGCTTGTTCCCATCTTTCCCACCTTCTCAATCTCTCCCTCTCATCAGGCACTGTCCCCTCTGCCTTCAAGCATGCACTTATCTCTCCTATTCTTAAAAAAACCTACCCTTGATCCAAACACTCTCTCCAACTACCGACCTATCTCTCTCCTCCCTTTTGCCTCCAAACTCCTGGAGCGTATTGTCTACAAACGCCTTACTTCCTTTCTTTCCTCACACTCACTGCTTGACCCATTCCAGTCTGGCTTCCATCCTCTCCACTCCACTGAAACTGCCCTTACAAAAGTATGCAATGACCTCCATGCTGGTAAATCTAAGGGACACTACTCTCTACTTATTCTACTTCATCTCTCTGCTGCTTTTGACACTGTGGACCATCCTCTCCTACTGCAAATCCTTCACTCCATTGGTCTGCATGACACTGCCCTCTTTTGGCTGTCTTCCTACCTTTCTGACCATTCATTCTCTGTCTCCTCTCATGACTCCACCTCCCCCTCACTTCCACTAACCGTAGGGGTACCCCAAGGTTCTCTTCTCTCTCTATACGTCCTCACTAGGTAAGCTCATTAGTTCTTTTGGTTTCCAATATCATCTCTATGCTGATGGCACTCAAATCTATCTTTCCTCTCCAGACCTCTCCCCTGCTCTCCTCACTCGTATCTCCAACTGTCTCTCTGCTACCTCCTCCTGGATGTTCCAGCGCTTTCTTAAACTTAACATGTCTAAGACCGAGCTGATCATCTTCCCTCCCTCCCGCATAACCTCACCTCCTACAATCTCATTATCTATTGATGTCACTACTATCTCATCTAGCCCCCAAGTGTGCTGTCTTGGAGTAATCCTTGACTACTCCCTCTCCTTCAAACCACACATTCAGCACCTTTCACAAACCTGCCGTTTTTATCTAAAAATATTTCCAGGATCAGACCCTTTCTGACCCAGGATGCTACTAAGACTCTTATCCACTCACTGGTCATCTCCAGACTGGACTACTATAATCTCCTCCTGACTGGCATTCCTGAGAAATACCTCTCTCCACTCCAATCTATCCTCAGTGCTGCTGCCCGGCTAATTTTCCTCACCAAACGCACTACGTCCACCTCTCCTCTCTTAATAGACCTTCACTGGCTCCCCTTCCCTTTCAGAATCCATTTAAAGCTTCTCACTCTCGCTTATAAAGCCCTCGCCCACTCCTCTCCCATCTACATCTCTGACTTTATCTCCCTTTACACTCCCACCCGTCCTCTTCACTCTGCTAATGCACGCCGACTCTCCTGCCTACGCATTACTTCCTCTCACTCCTACCTCCAAGATTTTTCACGTGCTGCACCACTTCTCTGGAATTCCCTACCTCTCCCCCTCAGACTCTCCACCTCTCTACAAAACTTCAAACGGGCTCTCAAGACCCACTTTTTCCCCAAACCCAGACAAATCTTATCTTAACCCTATGTTCCATGCTCTCTATGTACCCCATCTGTGTCACCCCTGTCTGTCTACCCCTCCCCTTTAGAATGTAAGCTCTCACGAGCAGGGCCCTCTTCCCTCATGTGCTTATCCTTTTTCTTTAATAGTCTTCAACTGCACCAATTCCAGCAGTCTTCTGCCACCTGATACTTACTCCAGTGTCATCTGCTGATGTAACTAACTGTACTTGTCCTATACTGTCATCAACTGTAAGTTGCTGTTTTCCTGTTTGATTATTTGTTTATTTGTTTATGTACTCTTTGATTGGGCGCTGCGGAACCCTTGTGGCGCCATATAAATAAAGGATAATAATAATAATAATTAGGCCACTCCGTCAATGATGGTAAATCCTGTGAAACACAGGTCCTTCAGTAAAGAGTGGGGCTAAAATGATGGTGATTCACATCATTTTAGATCCTCCCCATCCACTTTGACTGAAAATGTCCCTGCATTATGTGGCTTATCCTATCCGCTTCCCTAGGAAGCAGGCAGGAGGCATAACCACACTTTCGGGGGTTCAGGGGACTACCCAAAAAATCGTGAGTCGCTACTTCTGGGAGAGGTAAGTATGCACTGCAATATAAAATGAGAGCTGCTCAATCAGTTTGCATACCCCTCATGTACTTGAAAGGGAGGGGTTATTCTAAACAAGAAAAAATACACAAAATAGGTTATCCCCAGTACACCAAGGGGTATTAGCAATAATATTTGAACTCTGCATCGTAGATTATTCAGAGATCTTAGTTACATATATTTGCAAAGATATGGTTATGCCTCTAGGCCAACGTCAAGGGACTTGGTCCCCGTACCTGTGCAGATACTTGTAGGAGCAGTACAAGCTGAGGCATACATATATTACAAATGCTGCCCCGGCAATCTGGAGCCACTTCACCAATCCAGACAGAAATATCTGGACAAGTCCACTTGTCTGACGCTGCACCTGGGGTTGCCCCTCATTCTGCTCCTTGGGGTGTATCTCATTCTGCTCCTGGTGGTGTACCTCATTCTGCTCATGGGGGTGCAGTGATCGCACTGAGACGAAAAAAAAGTGGGTCCCAGGGACCCCTCACTTTTAAAAATTGGGGTCCTACCTGTCCTTTACTGGGTCCCATCGGAATGAAGGTTCTTATTAATCTTATTATTCAAATATAGAAACACAGACTTGGACAATACAACAGTGTTGCAAGGGAGAGGAGGGGGGTGGCAATGCTGCTGGGCTGTGTAGTATACAGGACACTCTGCACCAGAGCTGTAACTAGACATTTTGGCACCCTTCAGCAGAAATTGAATTGGTGCTCCCCTTCGCATACCGCAAAGCATGTCCGAATTTTTTTGGAGGGCGTGGCTTCATGGGGAAGGGGAGTGGCCACATAATAGTGCCATTTCACATTACACCACACAATAGTGCCGCTTACACACATTGTACCAGGTAGAACCTCCTATACACACTGAGTCAAGTAGAGCACATTATACATATTGTGCCAGATAGAGCACGTTCTACACTTTTCCGCCAGATAGAGTACTTATACACATTGTGCCAGGCAGAGCACATTATACACATTACACCACACAGTAGTGCCACTTACACACTTTGTACCAGGTAGAACCTCCTATACACTTTGCGCCAGGCAGAGCACGTTATACACTTTGCGCCAGGCAGAGCTCGTTATACACTTTGCGCCAGGCAGAGCACGTTATACACTTTGCGCCAGGCAGAGCACGTTATACACTTTGTGCCAGGTAGAGCACGTTATACACTTTGCGCCAGGCAGAGCACGTTATACACTTTGCGCCAGGCGGAGCACGTTATACACTTTGCGCCAGGCAGAGCACGTTATACACTTTGCGCCAGGCAGAGCACGTTATACACTTTGCGCCAGGCAGAGCACGTTATACACTTTGCGCCAGGCAGAGCACGTTATACACTTTGCGCCAGGCAGAGCACGTTATACACTTTGCGCCAGGCAGAGCACGTTATACACTTTGCGCCAGGCAGAGCACGTTATACACTTTGCGCCAGGCAGAGTACGTTATACACTTTTGCACCAGGCAGAGCACATTATACACTTTGCGCCAAGCAGAGCATATTATACACATTGCACCAAGTGAAGCACATTACATTGCACATGGTAGAGCACGTTATACACATTGCGCCAGGCAGAGCACGTTATACACATTGCGCCAGGCAGAGCACGTTATACACATTGCACCAGGTAGAGCACGTTATACACATTGCGCGAGGCAGAGCACGTTATACACATTGCGCCAGGCAGAGCACGTTATACACATTGCGCCAGGCAGAGCACGTTATACACATTGCGCCAGGCAGAGCACGTTATACACATTGCGCCAGGCAGAGCACGTTATACACATTGCGCCAGGCAAAGCACGTTATACATATTGTGCCAAGCAGAGCACGTTATACACATTGCGCCAGGCAGAGCGCGTTATATACATTGCGCAAGGCAGAGCGCGTTATACACTCTGCGCCAGGTAGAGCACGTTATACACTTTGTGCCAGGTAGAGCACATTATGCACTTTGCGCCAGGTAGAGCACATTATACACTTTACGCCAGGTAGAGCACATTTATACACTTTGTGCCAGGCAGAGCACATTATACACATTGCACCAGGTAAAGCACTGTTCTGGATGGGAAGGGGGCAGAGAGATGGTGGTGGGATGCGGGATCACTAGGCAGTAGAAGGGGTACGCTGGACTGAATGAGGGGGCACTGTAATGGGACTGGCTGGTGGGGTTCTTGCTGAGGTGCAGTGAGATGGGAGCAAGGGGCTGGTTGGGGGAGGGAAGAGGGAGTTAGTGAGATGGTGGGGACACTGGACTGTATGGGGGTACACTATGAATGGGGAGGCATTGAGCAGGATGGGAAGGGGGCAGTGAGATAGGGGTGTGACACTGAGTTGGGGGAGGGATCAGTGTGTCTGGACTGATTGGGGAGTTCTAGATGGGAGGGCAGTAAGAAAACACAGCGGGCTGGTTGGGGAGGGAAGGGGGAAACACTCTGCTGGCAGGGTCAGTAATGGTCTGGAACACTGGGCTGGAGAAGGAGCAGACACTGTGAAGGGTGCATTGGCCTGCTGCTGTTCAGTTTCTGCCTGGCCCCGCACACTGGCTCCATCACTGTACACTCACACCCCTTCCCCAGTGTCCCTGCACCCTACCTTTCCCCAGTTCAATTATCTCTGCACTGCCAGCTCTGTGCAGGGATCTGTTCCTCGGTGGCGGGTCCGGCAAACTTCTTTACTCTGCCGGGTGATGTAACGCAGCGGCTCCGGCTCTGACATAGACCCCGGCTCTCGTGTCACGGACCCCCACTCGCCCCCACCTTCCCCCGTGGACTAGTGCAGCCAGCTATGACGGCGTTGTTATCCACCAGCTCTTGCACCCGGAGCGCCGCACTGCTGCTTCCCGTGGTCGGCGGCATGACTGTGCCGCCCCCCTCACTCCTCTCAACGTGAGCGTGTAACTCTCTCTCTGGCTGGCACCGCCGTCTCCCCACCCAGCAGCAGCCACCTGATGCATGCATCTGACCAATAAAGTCAGCAGAAAGTCAGCTAGTGACCAATCAAGCACCAGAGAGTCGGTCCCAAAGGAGCACGTCCCCGGGGACCCTCCCATTCTTAGAAAGTGAGTTCCCAGTCCTCATTTTGGGGTAAAATCCGCGCTATATCGTGTTTTTGCGATCACTGGGGTGTACCTCATTCTGCTCCTGGGGCCGCCCATGATGATGTTCCTGATAGCGCCCATGATGTCGCTCCGGATGGCACCCATGATGATGCTCCTGGTGCCGCACATAATGCTGTTGCTGACGGTGCCTATCCTGAGGATGTACTTTATGCCTCTCCATGAGATCTTTCTTGGCATGTGATGCAGCATGCCACATCGCAGCAAGATGAACATGGCTATATCTGTAGCTGTGTCTGCTGCATATGAGATAATTTAGCTGTCTCTGCTGCAAATGAGTGTTACGGTCCGCCAGGCAGTCCGTGCTGCACGCAGGTCCTGGTCATTGCCAGTAGAACGGGATGCTGAGTCTCTTCCGGCCGCCCTGTCTGACAGTCTCCGTCTGGGGACTGATGCTGGGAGCAGCCGAGCGCATAGCAACCGGGACGCTGGATGCCGATAGCATTCCCAATTGCTGAGCAATAGTGGAGCAGGCACAGTTGATTAGCTTGAACATGCAGCAGCACAACTGCACATCTTTTTTTAATTGTGGTTCCTCCTCTTGTGTGGTAGCTGATTGGTGCAGCTACCCTATTTATTCTTTCCCTGTTACCTGTCATGGTTGTTGTCCTGTTGATACTCTGCAGAAATCCCTGCCTGTCAGTGTCCTATATCTGGCCTTGCCTGCTACTACCCCTTTAGTGTGGCACCCTCCATCTGCCGACTGCAGTGCCCAGTGATGTGCGGTGAGCTAAATGGCTCAGGAGGCACTGGCTAGCAGCAGAGCCAGATTTAAACGCAACATATGAGCCAAAGGGTACATCTGGGCATTATACACAGGTGCAGCAATATAAACTTCTGAAAATTTGGTGAGTTTTGATCTGAGAAGTGCAGAAAAGGTCAGCAGGTGAGGCACTGCCTCACCTGCCATAGAATTTTAACTCCAGAATTTTGGCTATAAAAATGATTAGAATAATGCAAAGAAGATATTTCAAACATATTCTTTCTATTTTTCATATACTTTATACAATCAAAACTCTGGTACAAACGTTAGTATGACCGGAAAGGCTCTGCCTCACCTGCCTCACCCCACCGCACGTCACTGGCAGTGCCCCAGTTGCTTGCATACCACCTGCACTGATAAGATACCTGCCCTGACAAGGTTTATCCAGCTCGTACAAAAACAGGGCCGGTTCTAGACCTTGTGGCGCCCACCGCGAAAGTTTCCTTTGGCGCCCCCTCAAACAGGGAAAAAAGGTTTCATGTGCGCGTAAGAAAACAGGGGTGTGACTTTATAAGGAAGGGGCGTGGTCAGTTATTCCCCCTGTAGCTGTGCCCCCAGTAGATTTTCCCCCCTGTAGTTTTGTCCCCTGTTGCTGTGCCCTCAGTAGTTGTGGCCCTGTAGTTTTGCCCCCTGTTGCTGTGCCCTCATTAGTTGTGCCCCTGTAGTTTTGCCCCCTGTTGCTGTGCCCTCAGTAGTTGTGCCCCTGTAGTTTTGCCCCATTGCTGTGCTCTCAGTAGTTGTGCCCCCTGTTGCTGTGCCCTCAGTAGCTGTGCCCCCTGTTGCTGTGCCCCTAGTTGCGCCGCTTAAAAAAAAATACTCACCAGCCCCGTTCATGCTTCCCGACCGCTGCTGTTGTCCTCCGTCTACGGCCGCCGTTCCTCGAATCTATGGGAAAGATGTCATGACGTCTCTCCCAAAGCGCCACACACTGCACAGACACTAGAGGTCAATTATGACCTCTAGCGTCTGCTCCCACAATGCCATGCGGTGCACGATGACGTCAGGCGCAGCGCATGGCACCGGCAGTAGCGGGCAGCTTTTGCCACGGCAGCGGCGGCGCCCTCGGGACAGCTGCGCCCCGGGCAAAAAGCCTGCTTGCCCGTGGCAAGAGCCGCTACTGTCCTCATACCTTGGACAGCCATGTGCCTCATTCTCAGCCGTTACCCAGTACTATTCAGGGGTCATTAGTCTATTGGGTGAGCTCCTACTGCTGAAGGTATTAAGTCCAGGGTGTGTGCAACAAGCACTAAGGGAACATCGGTGGGTTGCTATTGGTGAGCCCCTCTTGAGGGCTCTAGGAGTCTCAGCCCAATAGTACTGGAGTTCCCTACTACATTCAACAAGTCCAAGGGGGTGATTCAGACCTGATTGCTGCTGTGCTTTTTCGCACATCAGACGATCAGGTCATAACTGCGCATGTGTACGCACCGCAATGCGCACGTGTGTCGGACAACAAAAACAGGCATCGCCGGTCAGAGACAGGATGGTGCGAAAATTCCATTTGCATAGGCGTTCGCAAGGTGATTGACAGGAAGAGGCCATTTGTGGGTGGCAACTGACCGTTTTACTGGGAGTGTTCGGAAAAACGCAGGCGTGCCCAAGCATTTTCAGTGAGGGTGTCTGACGTCAGCTTCGGCCACAATTAGCCTGTTGTGATCGCTCTGAAGGAGTAAGTCCTGGGCTGCGCAGAAACTGCACACAGTGGAATTTTGCAGCTCGGTGTACACATGCAATTGCACACTTGCACAGCGAATTTATATTCCACCTGGGGGCGGCAACTATCTGAACACAGGATAGCAAAGTATGCAGCCCAGTGATCAGGTCTGAATCACTCCCCATGTTCCCTCCAGGAATATCTAGTCCAAGTGTCTCACACTAGGCAAGTCCAAGAATTTCTACCCAAATCAAGTCCAAGAACCACAATTGTAAGCAAGACCAAGAGTCTCGGCTTCAAGTAGTCCAAGGTTTATATCAATGAGGTTAATAATCTGTCTCTTTAAGTCAATAATATTAGCATCTGTTTCTAACGAGGGTGGGATAAAATCAGGGCCGAAACTATGATTTGCGTCACCCGGGGCAAGGCAATAGTTTGCGCAACCCCCCCCCCCCCCAAAAAGAAAACAACAAAAAAAAACAACAACATCAACAGTAAAACAAACTGTGTCAGACTAAAATATCAGATTACCAGGAAATTTGGAAAAAGGTGATACTATTGGACAATATTCCCCTATGTGCATCAAATGCCCTACAGTATGCGTCACATGCCCTGCCAGCGTGTTCACCTACATGATCCACTGTGTCCCCCCATACATTGCACTATATCATAACACTTTGTCACTGCACTACATTCCCCTATCCACTGCACTACATCACTATACTACATCCCCTACACCAGTGATTTTCAACCTTTTTAAACTCGTGGCCAGATACACGACACGTTGCCCCACAGTGCCAGATATACATTGCCCCACAGTGCCAGATATACATTGCTCCACAGTGCCAGATACACATTGCCCCACAGTGCCAGATACACATTGCCCCGCAGTGCCAGATACACAAATGCTCCCAGAGTGCCAGATATACATTGCCTCACAGTGCCAGATACACATTGCCCCACAGTGCCAGATACACATTGCCCCACAGTGCCAGATACACAAATGCCCCCAGAGTGCCAGATATACATTGCCTCACAGTGCCAGATATGCCCCCAGTGCGAGATACATATATGCCCCCAGTGCCAGATATGCCCCCAGTGCCAGATACAGAAATGCCCCCAGTGCCAGATACACATGTCCCCACAGTGCCAGATATGCCCCCAGTGCCAGATACAGAATTGCCTCCAGTGCCAGATACACATGTCCCCACAGTGCCAGATATGCCACCAGTGCCAGATACAGAATTGCCTCCAGTGCCAGATACACATGTCCCCACAGTGCCAGATATGCCCCCAGTGCCAGATACAGAATTGCCTCCAGTGCCAGATACACATGGCCCCACAGTGCCAGATATGCCCCCAGTGCCAGATACAGAAATGCCCACAGTGCCAGATACACATGTCCCCGCAGTGCCAGATATGCCCCCAGTTCCTGGTACACATGTCCTCACAGTGCCCGTGGCACACTAAACAAGATTTTAAAATTGCCAAGGCACACCATCAGTTTTTTTAATCAAATATAATACAAATAATAATAAATATCGACATATATTTAATACATGTTGATATTTTGTTATTATTTATCTTAAAATTAGTAGAAATAATAAGAATTTACTTACCGATAATTCTATTTCTCGTAGTCCGTAGTGGATGCTGGGAACTCCGTAAGGACCATGGGGAATAGTGGCTCCGCAGGAGACTGGGCACAAAAGTAAAGCTTTAGGACAACCTGGTGTGCACTGGCTCCTCCCCCTATGACCCTCCTCCAAGCCTCAGTTAGGATACTGTGCCCGGACGTGCGTACACAATAAGGAAGGATTTTGAATCCCGGGTAAGACTCATACCAGCCACACCAATCACACCGTACAACTTGTGATCTGAACCCAGTTAACAGCATGATAACAGAGGAGCCTCTGGAAAGATGGCTCGAGTCACAACAACAATAACCCGATTTAGTTAACAATAACTATGTACAAGTATTGCAGACAATCCGCACTTGGGATGGGCGCCCAGCATCCACTACGGACTACGAGAAAATAAGAATTTACTCACCGGTAATTCTATTTCTCGTAGTCCGTAGTGGATGCTGGGAACTCCGTAAGGACCATGGGGAATAGCGGGCTCCGAAGGAGGCTGGGCACTCTAGAAAGATTTATGACTACCTGGTGTGCACTGGCTCCTCCCACTATGACCCTCCTCCAAGCCTCAGTTAGGACACTGTGCCCGGACGAGCAGACATAATAAGGAAGGATTTAGAATCCCGGGTGAGACTCTTACCAGCCACACCAATCACACCGTACAACTCGTGATACTATATCCAGTTTGACAGTATGAAAACAACTGAGCCTCTCAACAGATGGCTCAACAATAACCCTTTAGTTAACAATAACTATTTACAAGTATTGCAGACAATCCGCACTTGGGATGGGCGCCCAGCATCCACTACGGACTACGAGAAATAGAATTACCGGTGAGTAAATTCTTATTTTCTCTGACGTCCTAGTGGATGCTGGGAACTCCGTAAGGACCATGGGGATTATACCAAAGCTCCCAAACGGGCGGGAGAGTGCGGATGACTCTGTAGCACCGAATGAGAGAACTCCAGGTCCTCCTCAGCCAGGGTATCAAATTTGTAGAATTTTGCAAACGTGTTTGCCCCTGACCAAGTAGCTGCTCGGCAAAGTTGTAAAGCCGAGACCCCTCGGGCAGCCGCCCAAGATGAGCCCACCTTCCTTGTGGAATGGGCATTTACAGATTTTGGCTGTGGTATGCCTGCCACAGAATGTGCAAGCTGAATTGTACTACAAATCCAGCGAGCAATAGACTGCTTAGAAGCAGGAGCACCCAGCTTGTTGGGTGCATACAGGATAAACAGTGAGTCAGATTTTCTGACTCCAGCCGTCCTGGAAACATATATTTTTAGGGCCCTGACAACGTCCAGCAACTTGGAGTCCTCCAATTCACTAGTAGCCGCCGGCACCACAATAGGCTGGTTCAGGTGAAACGCTGACACCACCTTAGGGAGAAATTGGGGACGAGTCCTCAACTCTGCCCTATCCATATGGAAAATCAGATAAGGGCTTTTACATGATAAAGCCGCCAATTCTGACACTCGCCTGGCTGAAGCCAAGGCTAATAACATGACCACTTTCCACGTGAGATATTTCAGATCCACGGTTTTTAGTGGCTCAAACCAATGTGATTTTAAGAAACTCAACATCACGTTGAGATCCCAAGGTGCCACAGGAGGCACAAACGGGGGCTGAATATGCAGCACTCCTTTCACAAATGTCTGAACTTCAGGTACTGAAGCTAGTTCTTTTTGAAAGAAAATTGACAGAGCCGAGATCTGTACTTTAATGGAGCCTAGTTTTAGGCCCATATCCACTCCTGCTTGCAGGAAATGCAGAAATCGACCTAGTTGAAATTCCTCTGTTGGGGCCTTATTGACCTCGCACCATGCAACATATTTTCGCCATATGCGGTGATAATGCGTTACCGTAACATCTTTCCTGGCCTTAATAAGCGTAGGAATGACTTCTTCCGGAATACCCTTTTCCTTTAGGATCCGGTGTTCAACCGCCATGCCGTCAAACGCAGCCGCGGTAAGTCTTGGAACAGACAGGGCCCCTGCTGTATCAGGTCCTGTCTGAGCGGTAGAGGCCACGGGTCCTCTGAGAGCATCTCTTGAAGTTCCGGGTACCACGCTCGTCTTGGCCAATCCGGAACCACGAGAATTGTGTTTACTCCTCGCTTTCTTATTATTCTCAATACCTTTGGAATGAGAGGCAGAGGAGGGAACACATAAACCGACTGGTACACCCACGGTGTCACTAGAGCGTCCACAGCTATCGCCTGAGGGTCCCTTGACCTGGCGCAATATCTTTTTAACTTTTTGTTGAGACGGGACGCCATCATGTCCACCTGTGGTTTTTCCCAACGGTTTACCAGCATCTGGAAGACTTCTGGGTGAAGTCCCCACTCTCCCGGGTGGAGGTCGTGTCTGCTGAGGAAGTCTGCTTCCCAGTTGTCCACTCCCGGAATGAACACTGCTGACAGTGCTAGTACATGATTCTCCGCCCATCGGAGAATTCTTGTGGCTTCTGCCATCGCCATCCTGCTTCTTGTGCCGCCCTGTCGATTTACATGGGCGACTGCCGTGATGTTGTCTGACTGGATCAGCACCGGCTGGTGTAGGAGCAGGGATCTTGCTTGACTTAGGGCATTGTAGATGGCCCTTAGTTCCAGAATATTTATGTGAAGGGAAGTCTCCTGACTCGACCATAGTCCTTGGAAGTTTCTTCCCTGTATGACTGCCCCCCAGCCTCGAAGGCTGGCATCCGTGGTCACCAGGACCCAGTCCTGTATTCCGAACCTGCGGCCCTCTAGAAGATGGGCACTCTGCAGCCACCACAGTAGAGACACCCTGGTTCTTGGAGACAGGGTTATTAAGCGATGCATCTGAAGATGCGATCCGGACCACTGGTCCAACAGGTCCCACTGAAAGATTCTGGCATGGAACCTGCCGAAGGGAATTGCTTCGTAAGAAGCCACCATCTTTCCCAGGACCCGTGTGCAGCGATGCACTGATACCTGTTTTGGTTTCAGGAGGTCTCTGACTAGAGATGACAACTCCCTGGCTTTCTCCTCCGGGAGAAACACTTTCTTCTGGACTGTATCCAGAATCATACCCAGGAACAGTAGCCGTGTCGTCGGAACCAGCTGTGACTTTGGGATATTCAGAATCCAGCCGTGCTGGTGCAGCACCTCCTGAGATAGTGCTACTCCCACCAACAACTGTTCCTTGGACCTCGCTTTTATTAGGAGATCGTCCAAGTACGGGATAATTAAAACTCCCTTTCTTCGAAGGAGTATCATCATTTCCGCCATAACCTTGGTAAATACCCTCGGTGCCGTGGACAGTCCAAACGGCAGCGTCTGGAATTGGTAATGGCAATCCTGTACCACAAATCTGAGGTACTCCTGGTGAGGATGGTAAATGGGGACATGCAAGTAAGCATCCTTGATGTCCAGGGATACCATGTAATCCCCCTCGTCCAGGCTTGCAATAACCGCCCTGAGCGATTCCATCTTGAACTTGAATTTCTTTATGTACGTGTTCAAGGATTTCAAATTTAGAATGGGTCTCACCGAACCGTCCGGTTTCGGTACCACAAATAGTGTGGAATAATAACCCCGGCCTTGTTGAAGTAGGGGTACCTTGATTATCACCTGCTGGGAATACAGCTTGTGAATTGCCGCTAGCACCGCCTCCCTGTCTGAGGGAGCAATCGGCAAGGCAGATTTTAGGAACCGGTGGGGTGGGGACGCCTCGAATTCCAGCTTGTACCCCTGAGATACTATTTGCAGGATCCAGGGATCCACCTGTGAGCGAGCCCACTGATCGCTGAAATTTTCGAGGCGACCCCCCACCGTACCTGGCTCCGCCTGTGGAGCCCCACCGTCATGCGGCGGACTTGGAAGAAGAAGCGGGGGAGGACTTTTGCTCCTGGGAACCTGCTGTTTGTTGCAGCCTTTTTCCCCTACCTCTGCCTCTGGACAGAAAGGACCCGCCTTTTCCACGCCTGTTTTTCTGGGTCCGAAAGGACTGAACCTGATAAAACGGCGCCTTCTTAGGCTGTGAGGGGACATGGGGTAAAAATGCTGACTTCCCAGACGTTGCTGTGGAAACTAGGTCCGAGAGACCATCCCCAAATAATTCCTCACCCTTATATGGCAACACTTCCATGTGCTTTTTTGAATCTGCATCTCCTGTCCACTGGCGAGTCCATAAGCCTCTCCTAGCAGAAATGGACAATGCACTTACTTTAGATGCCAGTCGGCAGATTTCCCTCTGTGCATCTCTCATATATAAGACTGAGTCTTTTATATGGTCTATGGTTAACAGGATCGTGTCTCTGTCTAATGTGTCAATATTTTCTGACAGTTTATCTGACCACGCAGCGGCAGCACTGCACATCCAAGCTGACGCAATAGCTGGCCTAAGTATAATGCCTGTGTGTGTATATACAGACTTCAGGATCGCCTCCTGCTTTCTATCAGCAGGTTCCTTGAGGGCGGCCGTATCCGGAGACGGTAGTGCCACCTTTTTAGACAAACGTGTGAGCGCTTTATCCACTCTAGGGGGTGTTTCCCAACGTGACCTATCCTCTGGCGGGAAAGGGAACGCCATTAGTACCTTCTTAGGAATTACCAATTTTTTATCAGGGAAAGCCCACGCTTCTTCACACACTTCATTTAATTCATCTGATGGGGGAAAAACTACGGGTAGTTTTTTCTCTCCAAACATAATACCCTTTTTAGTGGTACCTGTAGTTATATCAGAAATGTGTAACACCTCTTTCATTGCCTCAATCATGCAGTGAATGGCCTTAGTGGGCATCAGGTTAGACTCATCGTCGTCGACACTGGTGTCAGTATCAGTGTCGACATCTGGGTCTGCTTGAGGTAGCGGGCGTTTTAGAGCCCCTGACGACCCAGGGCAGGCACGAGCTGAGAAGTCGGCTGTCCCACATTTGGCATGTCGTCAATTTTCTTATGTAAGGAGTCTATACGTGCACTCATTACTTTCCATAAGCCCATCCACTCAGGTGTCTGCCCCGCAGGGGGTGACATCCCTTCTAAAGGCATCTGCTCCTCCTCCACATCATTATCCTCATCAAACATGTCGACACAGCCGTACCGACACACTGCACACACACAAGGAATGCTCCGAATGAGGACAGGACCCACAAAAGCCCTTTGGGGGGACAGAGTGAGAGTATGCCAGCACACACCAGAGCGCTATATAATGCAGGGACTAACTGAGTTATGTCCCCTATAGCTGCTTTTTCTATATAATATATACTGCGCCTAAATTTAGTGCCCCCCCTCTCTGTTTTTACCCTGTTCTGTAGTGTAGACTGCAGGGGAGAGCCAGGGAGCTTCCTTCCAGCGGATCTGTGAAGGAGAAATGGCGCCAGTGTGCTGTGAGAGATAGCTCCGCCCCTTTTCCGCGGACTATTCTCCCGCTTTTTTCCATATTCTGGCAGGGGTATTTTCCACATATATAGCCTCTGGGACTATATATTGTGGAGTTTTTGCCAGCCAAGGTGTTATTATTGCTTCTCAGGGCGCCCCCCCCCAGCGCCCTGCACCCTCAGTGACCGGAGTATGAAGTGTGTATGAGGAGCAATGGCGCACAGCTGCAGTGCTGTGCGCTACCTTGGTGAAGACTGATGTCTTCTGCCGCCGTTTTTCCGGACCTCTTCTTGCTTCTGGCTCTGTAAGGGGGACGGCGGCGCGGCTCCGGGACCGAACACCAAGGACTGGGCCTGCGGTCGATCCCTCTGGAGCTAATGGTGTCCAGTAGCCTAAGAAGCCCAATCCGGCTGCAAGCAGGCGAGTTCGCTTCTTCTCCCCTTAGTCCCTCGCTGCAGTGAGCCTGTTGCCAGCAGGTCTCTGAAAATAAAAAACCTAAACTATACTTTCTTTCTAAGGGCTCAGGAGAGCCCCTAGTGTGCATCCAACCTCGGCCGGGCACAAAATCTAACTGAGGCTTGGAGGAGGGTCATAGTGGGAGGAGCCAGTGCACACCAGGTAGTCATAAATCTTTCTAGAGTGCCCAGCCTCCTTCGGAGCCCGCTATTCCCCATGGTCCTTACGGAGTTCCCAGCATCCACTACGGACTACGAGAAATAGAATTATCGGTAAGTAAATTCTTATTTTCTCTGACGTCCTAGTGGATGCTGGGAACTCCGTAAGGACCATGGGGATTATACCAAAGCTCCCAAACGGGCGGGAGAGTGCGGATGACTCTGCAGCACCGAATGAGAGAACTCCAGGTCCTCCTCAGCCAGGGTATCAAATTTGTAGAATTTAGCAAACGTGTTTGCCCCTGACCAAGTAGCTGCTCGGCAAAGTTGTAAAGCCGAGACCCCTCGGGCAGCTGCCCAAGATGAGCCCACCTTCCTTGTGGAATGGGCTTTTACAGATTTTGGCTGTGGCAGGCCTGCCACAGAATGTGCAAGCTGAATTGTACTACAAATCCAACGAGCAATAGTCTGCTTAGAAGCAGGAGCACCCAGCTTGTTGGGTGCATACAGGATAAACAGGGAGTCAGATTTTCTGACTCCAGCCGTCCTGGAAACATATATTTTCAGGGCCCTGACAACGTCCAGCAACTTGGAGTCCTCCAAGTCCCTAGTAGCCGCAGGTACCACAATAGGCTGGTTCAGGTGAAACGCTGAAACCACCTTAGGGAGAAATTGTGGACGAGTCCTCAATTCTGCCCTGTCCGTATGAAAAATCAGGTAAGGGCTTTTATAAGATAAAGCCGCCAATTCTGACACGCGCCTGGCCGAAGCCAGGGCCAACAGCATGACCACTTTCCATGTGAGATATTTCAAATCCACAGATTTAAGCGGTTCAAACCAATGTGATTTTAGGAACCCGAAAACTACATTGAGATCCCAAGGTGCCACTGGAGGCACAAAAGGAGGCTGTATATGCAGCACCCCCTTGACAACGTCTGAACTTCAGGAACTGAAGCCAGTTCTTTCTGGAAGAAAATCGACAGGGCCGAAATCTGAACCTTAATGGATCCTAATTTTTAGGCCCATAGACACTCCTGTTTGCAGGAAATGCAGGAATCGACCCAGTTGAAATTCCTCCGTTGGGGCCTTCCTGGCCTCGCACCATGCAACATATTTCCGCCAAATGCGGTGATAATGCTTTGCGGTCACATCCTTCCTGGCTTTGATCAGGGTAGGAATGACTTCTTCCGGAATGCCTTTTTCCTTCAGGATCCGGCGTTCAACCGCCATGCCGTCAAACGCAGCCGCGGTAAGTCTTGGAACAGACAGGGTCCTTGCTGGAGCAGGTGCCTTCTTAGAGGTAGAGGCCACGGGTCCTCTGTGAGCATCTCTTGAAGTTCCGGGTACCAAGTCCTTCTTGGCCAATCCGGAGCCACGAGTATAGTTCTTACTCCTCTCCGTCTTATAATTCTCAGTACCTTGGGTATGAGAGGCAGAGGAGGGAAACACATACACTGACTGGTACACTCATGGTGTTACCAGAGCGTCCACAGCTATTGCCTGAGGGTCCCTTGACCTGGCGCAATACCTGTCCAATTTTTTGTTGAGGCGGGACGCCATCATGTCCACCTTTGGTTTTTTCCAACGGTTTACAATCATGTGGAAGACTTCTGGGTGAAGTTCCCACTCTCCCGGGTGGAGGTCGTGCCTGCTGAGGAAGTCTGCTTCCCAGTTGTCCACTCCCGGAATGAACACTGCTGACAGTGCTATCACATGATTTTCCGCCCAGCGAAGAATCCTTGCAGCTTCTGCCATTGCCCTCCTGCTTCTTGTGCCGCCCTGTCTGTTCACGTGGGCGACTGCCGTGATGTTGTCCGACTGGATCAGCACCGGCTGACCTTGAAGGAGAGGTCTTGCTTGGCTTAGGGCATTGTAAATGGCCCTCAGCTCCAGGATATTTATGTGAAGTGATGTCTCCAGGCTTGACCACAAGCCCTGGAAATTTCTTCCCTGTGTGACTGCTCCCCAGCCTCGCAGGCTGGCATCCGTGGTCACCAGGACCCAGTCCTGAATGCCGAATCTGCGACCCTCTAGAAGATGAGCACTCTGCAACCACCACAGGAGAGACACCCTTGTCTTTGGTGACAGGATTATCCGCTGATGCATCTGAAGATGCGATCCGGACCATTTGTCCAGCAGGTCCCACTGGAAAGTTCTTGCGTGGAATCTGCCGAAAGGGATTGCTTCGTAGGAAGCCACCATTTTTCCCAGGACCCTTGTGCATTGATGCACTGACACTTGGCCTGGTTTTAGGAGGTTTCTGACTAGTTCGGATAACTCCCTGGCTTTCTCCTCCGAGAGAAACGCCTTTTTCTGGACTGTGTCCAGGATCATCCCTAGGAATAGAAGACGTGTCGTCGGGATCAGCTGCGATTTTGGAATATTGAGAATCCAACCGTGCTGCCGCAACACTACTTGAGATAGTGCTACCCCGACTACCAATTGTTCCCTGGATCTTGCCCTTATCAGGAGATCGTCCAAGTACGGGATAACTAAAACTCCCTTCCTTCGAAGGAGTATCATCATTTCGGCCATTACCTTGGTAAAGACCCGGGGTGCCGTGGACAAACCAAACGGCAGCGTCTGAAACTGATAGTGACAGTTCTGTACCACAAACCTGAGGTATCCTTGGTGAGAAGGGTAAATTGGGACATGGAGGTAAGCCTCCTTGATGTCCAAAGACACCATATAATCCCCTTCTTCCAAGTTCGCAATCACCGCTCTGAGTGACTCCATCTTGAATTTGAACCTGTGTATGTAAGTGTTCAAGGATTTCAGATTTAAAATAGGTCTCACCGAGCCGTCCGGCTTCGATACCACAAACAGCGTGGAATAATACCCCTGTCCCTGTTGCAGGAGGGGTATCTTGATTATCACCTGCTGGGAATACAGCTTGTGAATGGCTTCCAATACCGCCTCCCTGTTCCATATGCCTTTTGGAATCAGCATCACCTGACCACTGCCGCGTCCATAACCCTCTTCTGGCAGAAATGGACAGCGCACTTACTCTTGATGCCAGTCGGCAAATATCCCTCTGTGCATCACGCATATATAGAAATGCATCTTTCAAATGCTCTATAGTCAGTAATATACTGTCCCTATCTAGGGTATCAATATTGTCAGTCAGGGAATCCGACCAAGCCACCCCAGCACTGCACATCCAGGCTGAGGCGATTGCTGGTCGCAGTATAACACCCGTGTGAGTGTATATACATTTTAGGATATTCTCCTGCTTTCTGTCAGCAGGTTCCTTAAGGGCGGCCCTATCAGGAGACGGTAGTGCCACCTGTTTTGATAAACGTGTGAGCGCTTTATCCACCTTAGGGGGTGTTTCCCAACGTGCCCTATCCTCTGGCGGGAAGGGGTATGATGCTAATAACCTTTTAGGAATTATCAGTTTTTTATCGGGGGAAACCCACGCTTCATCACACACTTCATTTAATTCCTCAGATGCAGGAAAAACTACATGCAGTTTTTTTCTCACCAAACATAATACCCTTTTTAGTGGTACTTGTATTATCAGAAATATGTAAAACGTTTTTCATAGCATCAATCATGTAACGTGTGGCCCTTCTGGAAGTCACATTCGTCTCTTCATCGTCGACACTGGAGTCAGTATCCGTGTCGGCGTCTGTATCTGCCATCTGAGGTAACGGGCGTTTTAGAGCCCCTGATGGCTTTTGAGACGCCTAGACAGGCACGAGCTGAGTAGCCGGCTGTCTCATGTCATCAACCGTCTTTTGTAAAGAGCTGACACTGTCACGTAATTCCTTCCATAAGCTCAGCCACTCAGGTGTCGACTCCCTAGGGGGTGACATCTCCATTACAGGCAATTGCTCCGCCTCCACACCATTTTCCTCCTCATACATGTCGACACAATCGTACCGACACACAGCACACACACAGGGAATGCTCTGATATAGGACAGGACCCCACTAGCCCTTTGGGGAGACAGAGGGAGAGTATGCCAGCACACACCAGAGCGCTATATATATACAGGGATAACCTTATAGAAGTGTTTTTCCCCTTATAGCTGCTGTTTTATTTATACTGCGCCTAATTAGTGCCCCCCTCTCTTGTTTTACCCTTTTCTGTAGTGCAGGACTGCAGGGGAGAGTCAGGGAGACGTCCTTCCAGCGAAGCTGTGAGGGAAAATGGCGCCCGTGTGCTGAGGAGATAGGCTCCGCCCCCTTCTCGGCTGACTTTTCTCCCGCTTTTTGCTGTATTCTGGCAGGGGTTAAAATACATCCATATAGCCCTGGGGGTTATATGTGATGTATTTTCGCCAGCCAAGGTGTTTCTATTGCTGCTCAGGGCGCCCCCCCCCAGCGCCCTGCACCCTCAGTGACCGGAGTGTGAAGTGTGCCTGAGGAGCAATGGCGCACAGCTGCAGTGCTGTGCGCTACCTTGGTGAAGACTGATGTCTTCTGCCGCCGATTTTCCGGACCTCTTCTTGCTTCTGGCTCTGTAAGGGGGCCGGCGGCGCGGCTCTGGGACCGGACTCCGAGGCTGGGCCTGTGTTCGGTCCCTCTGGAGCTAATGGTGTCCAGTAGCCAAGAAGCCCAAGCTGGCTGCAAGCAGGCAGGTTCGCTTCTTCTCCCCTTAGTCCCTCGATGCAGTGAGCCTGTTGCCAGCAGGTCTCACTGAAAATAAAAAACCTAAAACTAAACTTTTACTAAGAAACTCAGGAGAGCCTCCTAGAATGCACCCTTCTCGGCCGGGCACAAAAATCTAACTGAGGCTTGGAGGAGGGTCATAGGGGGAGGAGCCAGTGCACACCAGGTAGTCCTAAAGCTTTACTTTTGTGCCCAGTCTCCTGCGGAGCCGCTATTCCCCATGGTCCTTACGGAGTTCCCAGCATCCACTAGGACGTCAGAGAAAAATAGGTTTTACTTACATAAGAATATCAGTGGGAAACCTGTGCTTGGTGATGTCTCATGATGTCTCTTGTCCGAGGACGGATGGTTGACAAGCATACCCTCAACACATCAGCTCCCCCTTACCGGCTCCCCTCTTAGTAATTCCTCACACCAGCACCCCCCTTACCAGCTCCCCCCTTTAGTAATTCCTCACACCAGCTCCCCCTTAATTATTCCACACATGCTCCTCCTTAGTTATTCCACACACCTGCCCCTCATATTTCCTCACACCTTCCTCACACCTTAGTAATTCCACACACCAGCTCCCCCTTACCAGCTCCCCCCTTAGTAATTCCTCACACCAGCTCCCCCACTTAGTAATTCCACACACATGCCCCACATAGTAATTCCACACACATGCCCCACTTAGTAATTCCACACACATGCCCCACTTAGTAATTCCACACACATGCCCCACTTAGTAATTCCACACACCAGCTCCCCCCTGTGTAAATTTCATACACCAGCTCCCCCCTGTGTAATTCCACACACATGCCCCCCTTACCAGCTCCCCCTTAGTAATTCCTCACACCAGCTCCCCCCTTAGTAACTCCTCACACCAGCTCCCCCTTAGTAATTCCTCACACCAGCTTCCCCCTTACCAGCCCTCCCCCTTAGTAATTCCACACTCCACCTCCCCCTTACCAGCTCCCCCCTTAGTAATACCTCACACATGCCCCCCCTTAGTTATTCCACACACCCACCCCTCATATTTTCATACACCTTCCTCCCCCGTGCTTTATATAGAAAATAGCGGTGAGGAGTGCCTGGACCTCACCACGAAGCAGCAAGCAGAGCAGGATATGAGTGGGCGGCCGCAGCGACAGCCGGACCGTGACCTATGGTGAGTCATAGGTCACGGTCCGGCTGTCGCTGCGGAGTGGATATGAGAAGGGCTGGATGCTGCAGGTCTGTCAGGCGGGGGGCAGGCGGTGTGCGGTGCGCAGGATCTGCTTGGCACTGACAGGTCTTGCTGGCGGCAGCGAGCGGGTCTGTGCGACGGGGGCGGGGGGCAGGCGGTGGCACACCTATAGAAAAAGGCTGCCCTACACGCTGAACTACATCACTACACTACATGCCCTATGCTCTGCACTACATACCCTATATGCTACACTACATCACTACACTACATCCCCTGATATATGCTTCACCACATCAGTGCACTACATGCCCCTATATACTGCAATACATTACTACACTACATACCCTATATGGTACACTACATCACTACACTACATCCCCTTATATGCTACACTACATCACTACACTACATCCTCCTATAAGCCACTCCAAATCCCCCCATCTGGGAGGCAAAGCGGAGCTTGATACTGCTAACTGAGAGCACAGTGCGCTTCTATAGCTTGTACAGTGCAGTGCACGCTAGTCGCAGCACTGTGTGGCAAAGAAGAGAGTTTAGGACAGTAGCCGGCATAGAAAAGATCCCAGGTACTGGAGCTCACCTGCACAGCATTGGAACCAGCTGTGGGCAAACAGGTGGGTCAGAGACATTGCCAAGGGTGCTGTCTGGTGCCTCACTGGTGCAGCACAGCTGGTTTAAAAAAAAAACCCTGTTCCTCTGTAACTCCTTGGCGCCCCCTCAAAATCCTGCACCCGGGGCGCATGCCCCCTTAGTTTCTCCCCCCCCCCTAGTTACGGCCCTGGATAAATTACCCTTTTTCAATAAATCCTGCATCTCCAGTGATTAATGGGCTGTTCCAGTCTGAATTAAGATGCTACTACCTTGTCACAGGAGTCTTCAGAGCTGTGTCAGCACCAGTGGTGCAAGTAGAAAAATGTCTTATAGGTACTGTGTGCACGCGCCAAATGCCACATGGGGCGTGGCCAATGAAAATGTGGGCGTGATACACATATGGCCCCAATAGTGCCAGATACACATTGCCCCACAGTGCCAGATACATATTGCCCCGCAGTGCCAGATACACATTGCCCCGCAGTGCCAGATACACAAATGCTCCCAGAGTGCCAGATATACATTGCCTCACAGTGCCAGATACACATTGCCCCACAGTGCCAGATACACATTGCCCCACAGTGCCAGATACACAAATGCCCCCAGAGTGCCAGATACGTTGCCCCACAGTGCCAGATACACATTGCCCCACAGTGCCAGATACATATTGCCCCGCAGTGCCAGATACACATTGCCCCGCAGTGCCAGATACACAAATGCTCCCAGAGTGCCAGATATACATTGCCTCACAGTGCCAGATACACATTGCCCCACAGTGCCAGATACACATTGCCCCACAGTGCCAGATACACAAATGCCCCCAGAGTGCCAGATATACATTGCCTCACAGTGCCAGATATGCCCCCAGTGCGAGATACATATATGCCCTCAGTGCCAGATATGCCCCCAGTGCCAGATACAGAAATGCCCCCAGTGCCAGATACACATGTCCCCACAGTGCCAGATATGCCCCCAGTGCCAGATACAGAATTGCCTCCAGTGCCAGATACACATGTCCCCACAGTGCCAGATATGCCCCCAGTGCCAGATACAGAATTGCCTCCAGTGCCAGATACACATGTCCCCACAGTGCCAGATATGCCCCCAGTGCCAGATACAGAATTGCCTTCAGTGCCAGATACACATGGCCCCACAGTGCCAGATATGCCCCCAGTGCCAGATACAGAAATGCCCCCAGTGCCAGATACACATGTCCCCGCAGTGCCAGATATGCCCCCAGTGCCAGGTACACATGTCCTCACAGTGCCCCCCCCCCCTTCCCCTGCTGCTTATCGCGCAGTTGCTGTCCTGTGTGTGCGGGGAGGAGAGCGCTTTAGCATGCTGGCCGGGAGCTACTCGTCGCCTGCCCGCTGCGGCTGCATGTGACATCACACAGCCACCGTGGCCCGCCCCCCAATGGTCCGTCTGCTTTGGCCGGACCGCTGCCCCTAAACGGCGGCTTAACGTCGCAGTCCAGCCCCCTCCCGCCCAGCGACCGCCTCTGCTAGACCACCTCTGCTAGACCGCCTCTGCTAGTCGATTGCTAGGCAACGACGGCTGGCATGTGCAGTTCCGACCCGACCGCTGCGCTGCAAGAAACTGCAACGAGTGATCTGGTCGGAATGACCCCATGAGCGCACACATGCACCAGTCTCCCACATAGTTACCGTGAGCGCACACATGTCGAATTTGGCTCCTGCTGTCCTGTCCTGCTGCTGCTGCTGCTGCTGTCAGCAGTCGGGGGAGCTGTCAGGGGAAGGAGAGATGTCTGCGGCGTCGGGGGAAGGAGAGATGTCTGCGGCGCCGGGGGAAGGAGAGATGTCTGCGGCGCCGGGGGAAGGAGAGATGTCTGCGGCGCCGGGGGAAGGAGAGATGTCTGCGGCGCCGGGGGAAAGGAGAGATGTCTGCGATGCCGGGGAAAGGAGAGATGTCTGCGGCGCCGGCGGGAGGAAAGAAGTCTGCGACGCCGGGGGGAAGGAGAGATGTCTGCGGCGCCTGGGGGAAGGAGAGATATCTGCGGCGCCGGGGGGAAGGAGAGATGTCTGCGGCGCCGGGGGAATGAGAGATGTCTGCGGCACCGGGGGGTAGGAGAGATGTCTGCGGCGCCGGGGGGGGGGGGGGGGGGGAGAGAACAGCGGCTGCAGCAGCGTAGCAGGAGGCTCACGGCAGCGTCAACCCTGCTCCAGCAAGCGGGATCTCGCTTGTTGGAGTCGGGTGGACGTTGCCGCTGGGTTCCTGCTCTCCCTGCTGCTCCCCCGTCTCCTGCTTTCAGCTCACTCATCTCAATCCGACTTTTTTTAAAGTCGGATTGAGATTGTTGGAAACGGGGTTAAAACCTGTCGGGTTTGGCCCCGCTTCCGACAATGCATACTGATCAGCGGAAGCCGCCGATCAGCGTGCATTTCGACAGCATTTCGACAAGTCAGGTTTCCCGACTTGCCGGAAAAAATGGGGCAGTAATGAATAGGTCGGAACCCCTTCCGACCTAAAACTGTCGGAAGCTGCTGTCTTTCCGACAAGACGGCAGCTTCCGACAGTTATTGAATATACACCATAGCATAATATAGTACAGAAACAATGAAGTACAAAACAGCTTTTCATTAAATACAGAAGCATGTAGATACTAAAGGGACATCATGGAAATGCTTGAGTAAACAGGAAAGTCTTGGGTTTATTTTTGAAGGATTCTATAGTTGGGGCCTCTCGCACTGTGCGGGGAAGTGAGTTCCATAAAGTCGGAGTTGCATGACTAAAAGCTCGACCCCCAGATGACTTATGGGCAATTCTAGGTACTGCTAAAAGTCCTTCAAAAGTCCTTCATCTACAGATCACAGTATGGGGCAGTATAGAATCATCTTGTTGTTAGAAGCGATATTACTTCTGAAGGAAGTGGGACTCAGGCTGCTTGTGTACTCCAGTGCAAAACACAATAATCTTGTAGTACCAATAAAAAATGCGAAATATGTTTCTAGGTGGGAAGACAGAATTATGGGTTCATTAAATATGTTAGACATTGGCCATGTTGACATTGTTGGAATGTTGGCATACTGTTTTATTTTGTCATTCTCTCCCAAACCCTAGTGGTAACAGCAACCCTCATGAAATAATTCTACATGTCAATGTCAACAATTTGGAGGTGTTTTAAATTAGACATAGTGGCTGCATACAGTACCTTGTATGTAAGGTGCATGGTGGCTAATTGACTCACTATCAAATTCCAAGGTATAAAGTGCAGTATCCAGGATGGAAGCCAGATGATAGCTGTAGCCAAAGTGAAGGAACGCCTGTGTTGTCTCATTATTGCAAGGCAACAGGTGACACTAAACACACACAGACACAATGACGTTATTGATATGAGGCAGATGCCTAGAGCACAGACAACCAGACAGCATAAGAGAAAGGCAAAAGAGACCTGACAAAGGATCACATTGTACAACAACAATTAAAGGTGATTGCTATATGAAAGCTAAAGCCACAAGAGTAACTAACTGAGAGCAGAACATTGAGGCCACTTGATCTCATAAACAATGACACGTGTGGTCCTGTGAAATGACTGACACCAGGAAATATAGTGACTTTCCCAGACGACTACTCCAGGGAGTATATATATACACTAAACTGCAGGTTTACAGAAGTGGAGATGTTTCCCATAGCAACCAGTTGGATTCTACCACCATATCTAGCACCATCTAGAAAATAATAGCTAGAATTTGATTGGATGCTATGGGCAACATCTCCACTTCTGTAAACTTGCACCTTAGTAAACATACCCACAGATTTATAGATCGTTACCTGATAAAAAGTATAGGACAAGTTGCAGGACTATGGGGCAGATGTATTAAGCCTGGAGAAGTGATAAAGCAGTGATAAGTGGAAGGTGATAATGCACCAGCCAATCATTACGGGTTTGAAAAATGACAGCTGGAGCTGATTGGCTGGTGCATTATCACCTTCCACATATCACTGCTTTATCACTTCTCCAGGCTTAATACATCTGCCCCAAGGTAGCAATGACAGAAAACTTTAAAGAAAACCATTTGTATTCTGCAGTGACAACTGAAGTGAATTTACACGTCACAAAATAAAACCTGAAACAGTGCAGCATAGAGCATGACACGTACCGTAGACACCAGGGCAAAATGGGGTAACAGAAAGGAATACAGAAGCCTGACCAAAATTACCAGATGTGTGTTAACAGATTTAGGAGCCTATTTATCACCATCCACATCCAAGGATGCGGATGTGGTGTGATAAAATCGCCCCAATCCACACTGCGATAATTGATTACATCGCATTGATGTATCAATTATTGCATGCAGGGACAGCGCTTGCGTGCAAGCTCTGTCCCTGCGATGCCTGTCTTGCGCACCATCTGGGTTTTTTTTTTTAAATACCCTGATGTCCTGCTGCGCATGTCCCGCTACCACTGCCGGGTATACCCCCCCCCCCCTTGTCGTGTCTTCCCCCCCTGCCGTGGACCCCCCCAGACACACATACACACACACGTAAATATACTTACCAGTCCAGGGAGCCGGTGATCGCTGCTCCTGCAGGGCTGCCAGGTGCCCGTTTAGCAGCGTCACTTTACTGTGCCGGGGGTTACATACAGCACAGCACATGGAGGACCCGGTGACCGGCAGCCCACACCGGAGCACCGATCACCGGCTCCCTGGACTGCTAAGTATGTTTTTTGGTGGTTTTTTACTTTTTTTTGTTTTGTTTTTACAAGTAATCAGCTTGTGTGTCTATCGGGGGCAGAGAAAGCTGAGCAGAAGTAGGGATCTCGCAGTGCTGCCCTGGGATCTTGCCAGCCTGAGCTGGCGTTATTATCACAGGGCACCCTGCGGTATGTTTTCACATTTTTTTTAGTAAATTCAGCCATATCGCATTTCCCATTATAAATATGGGGAATGCGCTGTGGGTTACTAAAAAAAATAACCATTAAAAGTTTTGGATCAGTTTTTAACGAAAACTGCTCCAAATGCCCTTTAATACATTGGAGTGATACTAAAATAATGTGACAAGGGTGTGAAAACACCCTTTTTTAGCATTATTTGAGTAGAAATAATGTTAAGAAATGTGCCCCTTAGACCTGTATGAAAAGTGTCAGAATCTGTGAGTTTTCTGGACTCGGAGCAGGATCCGAGGTTTGTATGTGGCTGGAGACCATGGGGGGAAGGGGGAAGGGGGGGGGGGGAAGGGGGAAGGGGGGGGGGGGGATGTAATAGGGTGTGAGAATCTAAAAGTGAAAAATTTTGGGAGAATTCTCCAGTTTTTTTTAAGTGGCAATCATTTACATGGCAAAATCAACCTGGAGAATTCTCCCAAAATCTCTCACTTTCTGATTCTCACACCCTATTACATCCCCCCCACATGTTGAAAACTAGAAGGTTTAGGGCGGAATGTACTAAAGGGAAAATGCGATAAAACCCCCGCATTTTCATATGTACTAACCCCTGGCCATACTTGCCGACATTCTGGCTGCTCTCTGCGGGAGAGAGCAGCCAGGTCGGCTCAGCAGGGGGGCAGGGGAGGGCTGTGACGTGGGGAGGAGTTGGACCGGAGGCGGGACGGGGGTGGAGTAGGGGCGGGTCGTGGGTGGAGTTTCGATGGCACATCCTTTAAGCCACGCCCTCGCTCTGTAATGCCGCGATCCCCGACATTACACTGCAGGGGGCGTGGTTATAATGACGCGATTCAGCAAGAATCGCGTCATCAACTGCCCTGACCGCCCACTTTACACACTAAGTGGGCGGACGGATAGGGGGACCCCTGATTCCGGGAGACTTGCCTGCTCTTCCGGGCGGCCGGGAGGGTCACCCGATTTTCGGGAGCCTCCCGGCCATTCCGGGAGAGTAGGCAAGTATGCCCCTGGCTATACCCTATAGAAGCCTATGGGCTTCTTACCACTGCCGCCGCATCCTTCCACCGCTCCGCGCCACTCACGTACCCCCCGGCATACCTGTGTGACTGTGAGCTGCTGCTGGTGCGGCCCCCTTCCTCCTTTTCCCCTGCAGCACAGCCTTGTCTGCTTTCGGCTGCAGGCCGAGGAGGAGCCCGGGGACTCACTGCACACGTCACCTCCCGGAGACCCCCACCAACCCCTGCAGACAACATCGCAGGGGCCTCCTATACCACATTGCGATGTTAATCAGAAGGCGGCGAGGGGCGGCGATCAGTGATAGTACATCCCGCTCTTAATGAGGTTCCTCCTCTTTGATGAAATATTCTTGTTTATTGATCTGAGAGGGCACAATGATACAGTCACTGATTACCAGCAGAGTCTGGCAAATATGATCAAGTCAGGCAACTGCGCAGACTGCCCAGTACAGACTAAACCTAAAGAGGGGTACATTTACTATGGTGGGAGTTTTTTTTAGAACTGGTGATGTTGCCCATAGCAACCAATCAGATTCTATCTATTATCTTCTAAATGCAGCTAGATAAATGTAGACTCTGATTGGTTGCTATGGGCAACATCACCAGCTCTAAAAAAAACCTCCCACCTTAGTAAATTTACCTCAGAGTCTCTAAGGCATACTTGCCTACTTTTGAAAAGCATTTCATGGAGATTGTGAGAGTAACGCCTATAAGCGCAGACATGTACCGCTACATCTGAGAGGCGTGTCATATCCAAATGTAAATAAGCCCCAAAGCAATTAGTAAGATCTTGTTGATGAAAAGACATATTACTCAGGGCTTGCTCGTGTATTGTGTTCTAAAAGAGGTTCTATATACTGTAAGTGGCCACAAGAAACCTTATTTAAAAATGCATTTAGCCCCAGCAGCGATATCAGCTTCCCAGACACAGTTTCTACATGTACTATACCTTCAAGTGCGACCTTTTTTTCTTCTAGGTACTTTTGTTCTCCGAGTAATATACTAGAGATGAGCGGGTTCGGTTTCTCTGAATCCGAACCCGCCCGAACTTCATGGTTTTTTTCACGGGTCCGAGCAGACTCGGATCCTCCCGCCTTGCTCGGTTAACCCGAGCGCGCCCGAACGTCATCATGACGCTGTCGGATTCTCGCGAGACTCGGATTCTATATAAGGAGCCGCGCGTCGCCGCCATTTTCACACGTGCATTGAGATTGATAGGGAGAGGACGTGGCTGGCGTCCTCTCCATTTAGATTATAAGAGAGAGAGATTTACTGGAGCTTAGGACTAGGAGGAGTACTGTAGAAGTGTAGAGAGTGCAGAGAGTTTACTAGTGAGTGACCACCAGACAGTGCAGTTTATTTAATATATCCGTTCTCTGCCTGAAAAAAGCGATACACACAGTGACTCAGTCACATACCATATCTGTGTGCACTGCTCAGGCTCAGCCCAGTGTGCTGCATCATCTATATATATTATATATCTGTCTGACTGCTCAGCTCACACAGCTTATAATTGTGGGGGAGACTGGGGAGCACTGCAGTGCCAGTTATAGGTTATAGCAGGAGCCAGGAGTACATAATATTATATAGTGAGTGACCACCAGACAGTGCAGTTTATTTAATATATCCGTTCTCTGCCTGAAAAAAGCGATACACACAGTGACTCAGTCACATACCATATCTGTGTGCACTGCTCAGGCTCAGCCCAGTGTGCTGCATCATCTATATATATTATATATCTGTCTGACTGCTCAGCTCACACAGCTTATAATTGTGGGGGAGACTGGGGAGCACTGCAGTGCCAGTTATAGGTTATAGCAGGAGCCAGGAGTACATAATATTATATTAAAATTAAACAGTGCACACTTTTGCTGCAGGAGTGCCACTGCCAGTGTGACTGACCAGTGACCTGACCACACTGACCACCAGTATAGTTAGTAGTATACTTATATTGTGATTGCCTGAAAAAGTTAAACACTCGTCGTGTGACTTCACTTGTGTGTTGTTGTTTTTTTTATTCTATAAAAATAAAACTCATTCTGCTGACAGACAGTGTCCAGCAGGTCCGTCATTATATAATATATAATATATACCTGTCCGGCTGCAGTAGTGATATATATATATTTTTTATATCATTTATCATCCAGTCGCAGCAGACACAGTACGGTAGTTCACGGCTGTGGCTACCTCTGTGTCTGCACTCGGCAGGCAGTCCGTCCATAATTGTATACCACCTAACCGTGGTTTTTTTTTCTTCTTTATACATACATACTACTACGACATCTCTTTATCAACCAGTCTATATTAGCAGCAGACACAGTACAGTACGGTAGTTCACGGCTGTGGCTACCTCTGTGTCTGCATTCGGCAGGCAGTCCGTCCATAATTGTATACCACCTAACCGTGGTTTTTTTTTCTTTCTTCTTTATACATACATAGTTACATAGACATCTCTTTATCAACCAGTCTATATTAGCAGCAGACACAGTACAGTACGGTAGTTCACGGCTGTGGCTACCTCTGTGTCTGCACTCGGCAGGCAGTCCGTCCATAATTGTATACCACCTAACCGTGGTTTTTTTTTCTTTCTTCTTTATACATACATAGTTACATAGACATCTCTTTATCAACCAGTCTATATTAGCAGCAGACACAGTACAGTACGGTAGTTCACGGCTGTGGCTACCTCTGTGTCTGCACTCGGCAGGCAGTCCGTCCATAATTGTATACCACCTAACCGTGGTTTTTTTTTCTTTCTTCTTTATACATACATAGTTACATAGACATCTCTTTATCAACCAGTCTATATTAGCAGCAGACACAGTACAGTATGGTAGTTCACGGCTGTGGCTACCTCTGTGTCTGCACTCGGCAGGCAGTCCGTCCATAATTGTATACCACCTAACCGTGGTTTTTTTTTCTTTCTTCTTTATACATACATAGTTACATAGACATCTCTTTATCAACCAGTCTATATTAGCAGCAGACACAGTACAGTACGGTAGTTCACGGCTGTGGCTACCTCTGTGTCTGCACTCGGCAGGCAGTCCGTCCATAATTGTATACCACCTAACCGTGGTTTTTTTTTCTTTCTTCTTTATACATACATACTACTACGACATCTCTTTATCAACCAGTCTATATTATTAGCAGCAGACACAGTACAGTACGGTAGTTCACGGCTGTGGCTACCTCTGTGTCTGCACTCGGCAGGCAGTCCATAATTATATACTAGTATCCATCTCCATTGTTTACCTGAGGTGCCTTTTAGTTGTGCCTATTAAAATATGGAGAACAAAAATGTTGAGGTTCCAAAATTAGGGAAAGATCAAGATCCACTTCCACCTCGTGCTGAAGCTGCTGCCACTAGTCATGGCCGAGACGATGAAATGCCAGCAACGTCGTCTGCCAAGGCCGATGCCCAATGTCATAGTACAGAGCATGTCAAATCCAAAACACCAAATATCAGAAAAAAAAGGACTCCAAAACCTAAAATAAAATTGTCGGAGGAGAAGCGTAAACTTGCCAATATGCCATTTACGACACGGAGTGGCAAGGAACGGCTGAGGCCCTGGCCTATGTTCATGGCTAGTGGTTCAGCTTCACATGAGGATGGAAGCACTCAGCCTCTCGCTAGAAAAATGAAAAGACTCAAGCTGGCAAAAGCAGCACAGCAAAGAACTGTGCATTCTTCGAAATCCCAAATCCACAAGGAGAGTCCAATTGATGCCTGACCTTCCCAACACTGGACGTGAAGAGCATGCGCCTTCCACCATTTGCACGCCCCCTGCAAGTGCTGGAAGGAGCACCCGCAGTCCAGTTCCTGATAGTCAGATTGAAGATGTCAGTGTTGAAGTACACCAGGATGAGGAGGATATGGGTGTTGCTGGCGCTGGGGAGGAAATTGACCAGGAGGATTCTGATGGTGAGGTGGTTTGTTTAAGTCAGGCACCCGGGGAGACACCTGTTGTCCGTGGGAGGAATATGGCCGTTGACATGCCAGGTGAAAATACCAAAAAAATCAGCTCTTCGGTGTGGAGGTATTTCAACAGAAATGCGGACAACAGGTGTCAAGCCGTGTGTTCCCTTTGTCAAGCTGTAATAAGTAGGGGTAAGGACGTTAACCACCTCGGAACATCCTCCCTTATACGTCACCTGCAGCGCATTCATAATAAGTCAGTGACAAGTTCAAAAACTTTGGGTGACAGCGGAAGCAGTCCACTGACCAGTAAATCCCTTCCTCTTGTAACCAAGCTCACGCAAACCACCCCACCAACTCCCTCAGTGTCAATTTCCTCCTTCCCCAGGAATGCCAATAGTCCTGCAGGCCATGTCACTGGCAATTCTGACGATTCCTCTCCTGCCTGGGATTCCTCCGATGCATCCTTGCGTGTAACGCCTACTGCTGCTGGCGCTGCTATTGTTGCTGCTGGGAGTCGATGGTCATCCCAGAGGGGAAGTCGTAAGCCCACTTGTACTACTTCCAGTAAGCAATTGACTGTTCAACAGTCCTTTGCGAGGAAGATGAAATATCACAGCAGTCATCCTGCTGCAAAGCGGATAACTGAGGCCTTGACAACTATGTTGGTGTTAGACGTGCGTCCGGTATCCGCCGTTAGTTCACAGGGAACTAGACAATTTATTGAGGCAGTGTGCCCCCGTTACCAAATACCATCTAGGTTCCACTTCTCTAGGCAGGCGATACCGAGAATGTACACGGACGTCAGAAAAAGACTCACCAGTGTCCTAAAAAATGCAGTTGTACCCAATGTCCACTTAACCACGGACATGTGGACAAGTGGAGCAGGGCAGGGTTAGGACTATATGACTGTGACAGCCCACTGGGTAGATGTATGGACTCCCGCCGCAAGAACAGCAGCGGCGGCACCAGTAGCAGCATCTCGCAAACGCCAACTCTTTCCTAGGCAGGCTACGCTTTGTATCACCGCTTTCCAGAATACGCACACAGCTGAAAACCTCTTACGGCAACTGAGGAAGATCATCGCGGAATGGCTTACCCCAATTGGACTCTCCTGTGGATTTGTGGCATCGGACAACGCCAGCAATATTGTGTGTGCATTAAATATGGGCAAATTCCAGCACGTCCCATGTTTTGCACATACCTTGAATTTGGTGGTGCAGAATTTTTTAAAAAACGACAGGGGCGTGCAAGAGATGCTGTCGGTGGCCAGAAGAATTGCGGGACACTTTCGGTGTACAGGCACCACGTACAGAAGACTGGAGCACCACCAAAAACTACTGAACCTGCCCTGCCATCATCTGAAGCACGAAGTGGTAACGAGGTGGAATTCAACCCTCTATATGCTTCAGAGGTTGGAGGAGCAGCAAAAGGCCATTCAAGCCTATACAATTGAGCACGATATAGTAGGTGGAATGCACCTGTCTCAAGCGCAGTGGAGAATGATTTCAACGTTGTGCAAGGTTCTGATGCCCTTTGAACTTGCCACACGTGAAGTCAGTTCAGACACTGCCAGCCTGAGTCAGGTCATTCCCCTCATCAGGCTTTTGCAGAAGAAGCTGGAGACATTGAAGGAGGAGCTAACACGGAGCGATTCCGCTAGGCATGTGGGACTTGTGGATGGAGCCCTTAATTCGCTTAACAAGGATTCACGGGTGGTCAATCTGTTGAAATCAGAGCACTACATTTTGGCCACCGTGCTCGATCCTAGATTTAAAGCCTACCTTGGATCTCTCTTTCCGGCAGACACAAGTCTGCTGGGGTTGAAAGACCTGCTGGTGACAAAATTGTCAAGTCAAGCGGAACGCGACCTGTCAACATCTCCTCCTTCACATTCTCCCGCAACTGGGGGTGCGAGGAAAAGGCTCAGAATTCCGAGCCCACCCGCTGGCGGTGATGCAGGGCAGTCTGGAGCGACTGCTGATGCTGACATCTGGTCCGGACTGAAGGACCTGACAACGATTACGGACATGTCGTCTACTGTCACTGCATATGATTCTCTCAACATTGATAGAATGGTGGAGGATTATATGAGTGACCGCATCCAAGTAGGCACGTCACACAGTCCGTACTTATACTGGCAGGAAAAAGAGGCAATTTGGAGGCCCTTGCACAAACTGGCTTTATTCTACCTAAGTTGCCCTCCCACAAGTGTGTACTCCGAAAGAGTGTTTAGTGCCGCCGCTCACCTTGTCAGCAATCGGCGTACGAGGTTACATCCAGAAAATGTGGAGAAGATGATGTTCATTAAAATGAATTATAATCAATTCCTCCGCGGAGACATTGACCAGCAGCAATTGCCTCCACAAAGTACACAGGGAGCTGAGATGGTGGATTCCAGTGGGGACGAATTGATAATCTGTGAGGAGGGGGATGTACACGGTGATATATCGGAGGGTGATGATGAGGTGGACATCTTGCCTCTGTAGAGCCAGTTTGTGCAAGGAGAGATTAATTGCTTCTTTTTTGGGGGGGGTCCAAACCAACCCGTCATATCAGTCACAGTCGTGTGGCAGACCCTGTCACTGAAATGATGGGTTGGTTAAAGTGTGCATGTCCTGTTTTGTTTATACAACATAAGGGTGGGTGGGAGGGCCCAAGGACAATTCCATCTTGCACCTCTTTTTTCTTTTCTTTTTCTTTGCATCATGTGCTGATTGGGGAGGGTTTTTTGGAAGGGACATCCTGCGTGACACTGCAGTGCCACTCCTAAATGGGCCCGGTGTTTGTGTCGGCCACTAGGGTCGCTAATCTTACTCACACAGTCAGCTACCTCATTGCGCCTCTTTTTTTCTTTGCGTCATGTGCTGTTTGGGGAGGGTTTTTTGGAAGGGACATCCTGCGTGACACTGCAGTGCCACTCCTAGATGGGCCCGGTGTTTGTGTCGGCCACTAGGGTCGCTAATCTTACTCACACAGCTACCTCATTGCGCCTCTTTTTTTCTTTGCGTCATGTGCTGTTTGGGGAGGGTTTTTTGGAAGGGACATCCTGCGTGACACTGCAGTGCCACTCCTAGATGGGCCCGGTGTTTGTGTCGGCCACTAGGGTCGCTAATCTTACTCACACAGCTACCTCATTGCGCCTCTTTTTTTCTTTGCGTCATGTGCTGTTTGGGGAGGGTTTTTTGGAAGGGCCATCCTGCGTGACACTGCAGTGCCACTCCCAGATGGGCCCGGTGTTTGTGTCGGCCACTAGGGTCGCTAATCTTACTTACACAGCTACCTCATTGCGCCTCTTTTTTTCTTTGCGTCATGTGCTGTTTGGGGAGGGTTTTTTGGAAGGGACATCCTGCGTGACACTGCAGTGCCACTCCTAGATGGGCCCGGTGTTTGTGTCGGCCACTAGGGTCGCTTATCTTACTCACACAGCGACCTCGGTGCAAATTTTAGGACTAAAAATAATATTGTGAGGTGTGAGGTATTCAGAATAGACTGAAAATGAGTGTAAATTATGGTTTTTGAGGTTAATAATACTTTGGGATCAAAATGACCCCCAAATTCTATGATTTAAGCTGTTTTTTAGTGTTTTTTGAAAAAAACACCCGAATCCAAAACACACCCGAATCCGACAAAAAAAATTCGGTGAGGTTTTGCCAAAACGCGTTCGAACCCAAAACACGGCCGCGGAACCGAACCCAAAACCAAAACACAAAACCCGAAAAATTTCAGGCGCTCATCTCTATAATATACACAATACCAGTGGTATTGATGCTTTGCTTACACTCCTTAGCAGGGCTGTATTAAAGGTGGTGGGGGCCCAGGGCAACGTAGATTGTGGGGGCCCCCACCTATGATCTCTGACGAAGTCTCGCCCCTCCTCCTCCTCCCGAGGCCGCGCGCACGCACACACATACACACATATACACATACACACACATACATGATACACACATATACACACGCGCACACACACCTTCACTTACATTTCAGTAGGGACTAGGGAGCGCAGGCTGTCCGGCGGCTTGCAGTCACTGTCTCGCGGAATTTCCCTGTCCCGCGAGACTGACTGTGCAGGAGCTCCTCGGCGGCCGCTGTTACTGAACAGCTGACCCGCCGAAGGAAGACTCCTATAAAACCATTTTTTAGGAGTTTTCCTTCGGCGGGTCATCTGTTCAGTAACAGCTTTTCAGTGAAAATGTAGGTTGTGGGGGCCCCTAATGTGTGGGGCCCCCGGGACGGCCGCCCCTCTCGCCCATGCCTTAATCCGGCTCTGCTCCTTAGGGACAACTCATTGAACATTAAATATCTGTACCCAATTCTCGTCTCTTCCAACACTAGTCCTCAATGGGGAATATTGATTACTAAGCTGAAATCGGATCTTCCCGAGTTAATTGATTTATATGACATATACATTATATGCATATATGACTTATACAGGTTGAGTATCCCATATCCAAATATTCCGAAATACGGAATATTCCGAAATACGGACTTTTTTGAGTGAGATTGAGATAGTGAAACCTTTGTTTTCTGATGGCTCAATGTACACAAACTTTGTTTAATACACAAAGTTATTAAAAATATTGTATTAAATGACCTTCAGACTGTGTGTGTAAGGTGTATATGAAACAAAAATGAATTGTGTGAATGTATACACACTTTGTTTAATGCACAAAGTTATAAAAATTATTGGCTAAAATGACCTTCAGGCTGTGTGTATAAGGTGTATATGTAACATAAATGCATTCTGTGCTTAGATTTAGGTCCCATCACCATGATATCTCATTATGGTATGCAATTATTCCAAAATACGGAAAAATCCCATATCCAAAATACCTCTGGTCCCAAGCATTTTGGATAAGGGAGACTCAACCTGTATATTACTTTCTTATGAAGCTTCATTAAAAATTCTGCAATTGGCATACCTACAGGCAGTGCACCTTTACACGCTTTATACATCTCTCCCATGCAATGCTAGCATATTAACCGGGTTCAGTATGATTTACCAACGGACACAATACCGACGGTCAAAATACCGACATTCATTATGCTGACATGTTCAAAATGCCGACATAGTCAGAATACCAACATTTGAAATGCTGACATGTCAAAATACCGACATGAGTTTTTCTAGTTTGTGTCAGTGTTTCGCGTCCCCTTGCATGGCTCATGGGCTTCGGCACACTATTATATCCTCCCTCCAGATCCACTGGGATGGTAAAGTGTGAACAATTCTGTTTTTGGGCAAAAATTCCTTAAAAACGCATGTTGGCATTTTGACATGTCGGTATTCTGACTATGACGGCCTACACCAATCCTGCATTATGCTCAAGGTTTTCTTTTATGTCTGTGTGACTGATCTATTGCTGTATTGCTTAAACCTTCTATATTATGTGCATTGTTTTTGATGTCTGTAAAGCGCCTTGAGTCCGATTGGAGAAAGAGTGCTATATAACTAAAATTATTATTATTATTATTTCTCTAACGTCCTAGTGGATGCTGGGGACTCCGTAAGGACCATGGGGAATAGACGGGCTCCGCAGGAGACTGGGCACTCTAAGAAAGATTTAGTACTACTGGTGTGCACTGGCTCCTCCCTCTATGCCCCTCCTCCAGACCTCAGTTAGAATCTGTGCCCGGACAGAGCTGGATGCATTTTAGTGAGCTCTCCTGAGCTTGCTAATAAGAAAGTATTTTAGTTAGGTTTTTTATTTTCAGAGAGCTTCTGCTGGCAACAGACTCTCTGCTACGTGGGACTGAGGGGAGAAAAGCAAACCTACTAACTGTGGCTAGGTTGCGCTTCTTAGGCTACTGGACACCATTAGCTCCAGAGGGATCGAACACAGGACCTGACCTTGTCGTCCGTTCCCGGAGCTGCGCCGCCGTCCCCCTTGCAGAGCCAGAAGTCAGAAGCCGGCGGGTTGAAGCAAGAAGACGTCAAAATCGGCGGCAGAAGACTCCTGTCTTCATATGAGGTAGCGCACAGCACTGCAGCTGTGCGCCATTGCGCCCACACTAACCCACACACTCCGGTCACTGTAGGGTGCAGGGCGCAGGGGGGGGCGCACTGGGCAGCAATTGATTACCTCCTGGCAAAAAGCAGCATATATACAGTTGGACACTGTTATATGCATGAGCCCCCGCCATTAATTTTACACAAAATCGCGGGAGAAGCCCGCCGCTGAGGGGGCGGGGCCTTCTTCCTCAGCACTCACCAGTGCCATTTTCTCTCCACAGCTCCGCTGAGAGGAAGCTCCCCAGGCTCTCCCCTGCAGAAGCACGATAGAGAGGGTGAAAAAGAGAAGGGGGGGGGGGCACATAAATTTGGTGTAAAAACAATATATACAGCAGTTACTGGGTTAACACTAAGTTACTGTGTGATTCCTGGGTCATATAGCGCTGGGGTGTGTGCTGGCATACTCTCTCTCTGTCTCTCCAAAGGGCCTTGTGGGGGAACTGTCTTCAAATAGAGCATCCCCTGTGTGTGTGGTGTGTCGGTACGTGTGTGTCGACATGTCTGAGGTAAAAGGCTCCCCTAAGGAGGAGATAGAGCAAATATGTGTGTGAGAGGGTGTGTCCGTCGACAACGCCGACACCTGTTTGGATATGTGTAAGTGCTGAGGTGAATTTATTGCACAAAAGATTATAGAACAGACAGGAAATCTACCCATGTCTGTCCCTATGTCACAGAGACCTTCAGAGTCTCACAATGCTCACTATCCAAAATAATAAACATTGATATCGACACGGAGTTTGACTCCAGTGTTGACTACGATAATGCAAAGTTACAGCCAAAATGGCTGAAAGGTATTCAATATATGATTATTGTAATAAAAGATGATTTGCATATCACTGATGACTCATTTGTCCCTGACACAAGGGTACACATGTTAAGGGGAAGAAAGCTGAGGTAAATTTCCCTCCTCTCATGAGGAAAAAGAGCGGGAATCTCCAGACAAGAGACTGCAGCATCCCACAAAGAATTCTCAGGCAGTATCCTTTCCCCGCTAGGGCCAGGATGTGATGGGAATCTTCCCCTAGGGTGTCACGTTTGCACAGAAGGTAGCACTAGCTATTCTCAGGGATCCTGGAGATAGCGTGCACATTCTAGTACACTACTCAGACCGGCGATTGTGTCGGCATGGGTTTATAGCGCTGTGGCAGCGTGGACAGGTACCTTATCAGCAGAGATTGAGACCCTAGTATGCATATAGATATATATATGTGTATATATAGAGATATATATATATATTAAAGATGCTGTCTTAAGAGATAGGTATATATATATAAAACATGCCCAAAGAGACATGAGTATACTGGGTCCTAGAGTCAAAGCTATGTCGATTTCTGCTTGACGTGTCCTGTAGAATGTGCAATGGACAGATGATGCCGACTTAAGAGGCATATGGAAGGCTGAGGATTGTGTGGAGAAGGGTTCTCGGACCTGGTCTCCACAGCTATAGCTGGTGGTAATTCTGATATTTTGCCTTATATTCCTGCACAGCCTAGGAAAGCACGACATTATCAAATGCAGCCTTTCGAATAAAGAAACAAGAAAGTCCGAGGTGCGTCCTTTCTTGCCAGAGGCGGGGGCAGAGGGAAGAAGCTGCACAACACAGTTAGTTCCCAGGAACAGAAGTCCTCCCCGGCCTCTACAAAGATCCACCGCATGTCGCTGGGGCTCCACAGGCGGAGCTAGGCCCGGTGGGGGCACGCCTTCGTAAGTTCAGCCACAAGTGGGTTCACTCCCTGTTAGATCCCTGGGCAATAGATATTGTGTCTCAGGGATACAAGCTGGACTTTGAGAAGATGCCCCCTCACCGACGGCCCTGCCGGCTTCCCCCCACGAGAGGGAAACAGTGTTAACTGCAATTCACAAATTGTATCTTCAACAGGTGGTGGTCAAGGTTCCCCTCCTTCAACAAGGAGGGGGTTATTATTCGACCATGTTGTAGTCCCGAAACCAGACGGTTCGGTCGGACCCATATTGAATTTAAAATCCCTGAACATATACCTGAAAAGGTTCAAGTTCAAGATGGAATCGCTAAGAGCGGTTATTGCAAGCCTGAAAGGGGGAGATTTTATGGTGACTCGGGACATAAAGGATGCATACCTTCATGTCCCCATTTATCCAGCTCATCAGGCGTACCTCAGAATTGCGGGTCGGGATTGTCATTACCAATTTCAGACGTTGCCGTTTGGTCTCTCCACGGCCTTGAGAATATTCACCAAGGTAATGGCGGAAATGATGGTGCTCCTGCGGAAGCAAGGTGTCACTATTATCACGTACTTGGACGAACTCCTCATAAAAGCGAGATCAAGAAAGCAGTTGCTGAACAGCGTATCACTTTTTCTGGAAGTGTAACGGCAACACGGCTGGATTCTATATATTCCAAAGTCGCAGTTGGTTCTTACAGCTCATCTGCCTCTCCTAGGCATGATCCTAGACACAGACCAGAAAAGGGTTTATCTCCCGATAGAGAGAGCTCAGGAGCTCGTGACACTGGTCAGGAATCTATTAAAACCAAAACAGGTGTCAGTGCATCACTGCACTCGAGTCCTGGGAAGGAGGGTGGCATCATACGAGGCCATTCCCTTCGGCAGGTTCCATACGAGGACCTTCCAATGGGACTTACTGGACAAGTGGTCCGGATCACATCTTCAGATGCATCGGTTAATCACCCTATCCCCCAGAGCCAGGGTGTCTCTCCTGTGGTGGCTGTAGAGTGCTCACCTTCTCGAAGGTCGCAGATTCGGCATTCAGGACTGGGTCCTGGTGATCACGGATGCAAGCCTCCGAGGGTGGGTGGCAGTCACACAGGGAAGAAATTTCCAAGGGCTGTGGTCAAGGCAGGAAACTTGCCTTCACATCAATATCCTGGAACTAAGGGCCATATACAACGCCCTAAGTCAAGCGGAGACCCTGCTTCGCGACCAAACAGTTCTGATTCAGTCAGACAATATCACCGCAGTGGCTCATGTAAACCGCCTAGGCGGCACAAGGAGCAGGGTGGCGATGGTAGAAGCCACCAGAATTCTTCGCTGGGCGGAGAATCACGTAAGCGCACTGTCAGCAGTGTTCATTCCGGGAGTGGACAACTGGGAAGCAGACTTCCTCAGCAGACACGACCTCCACCCGGGAGAGTGGGGACTTCATCAAGAAGTCTTCGCGCAGCTTGTAGCTCGGTGGGAACTGCCACAGGTGGACATGATGGCATCCCGCCTCAACAAAAAGCTACAGAGGTATTGCGCCAGGTCAAGAGACTCTCAGGCGATAGCTGTAGATGCACTGGTGACACCGTGGATGTTCCAGTCGGTTTATGTGTTTCCTCCTTTTCCTCTCTTACCCAAGGTGCTGAGAATCATAAGGAAAAGAGGAGTGAGAACAATACTCATTGTTCTGGATTGGCCAAGAAGGACTTGGTATCCAGAGCTGCAAGAAATGCTCACAGAGGACCCATGGCCTCTGCCTCTAGGGCAGGATCTGTTGCAGCAGGGACCTTGTATGTTCCAAGACTTACCGCAGCTGCATTTGACGGCATGGCGGTTGGACGCCGGATCCTAGTAGAAAAGAGGGATTCCGGATGAGGTTATTCCTACGCTGATAAGGGCTAGGAAGGACGTGACGGCTAAACATTATCACCGTATACGGCGAAAATATGTTGCTGGGTGTGAGGCCAGGAATGCCTCTACAAAGGAAGTCCAGCTGGGCCGTTTCCTTCACTTCCTACAGTCGGGAGTGACTTTGGGCCTAGAACTGGGGTCCATTAAGGTCCAGATTTCGTCCCGATCCATTTTCTTTCATACAAAAACTAGCTTCTCTACCTGAAGTTCAGACGTTTGTAAAGGGAGTGCTGCATATTCAGCCCCTTTTTTGTGCCACCAGTGGCACCTTGGGATCTTAACGTGGTGTTGAGTTTCCTGAAATCTCACTGGTTTGAGCCGCTTAAGACCGTGGAGTTAAAATATCTCACGTGGAAAGTGGTCAAAAATTGGAGGTTTTGTCATGTAAAAGCCCCTATCTGGTTTTCCATATGGACAGGGCAGAATTACGGACTCGTCCGCCATTTCTGCCAAAGGTGGTGTCATCTTTTCATGTGAACCAACCTATTGTGGTGCTTGCGGCTACTCGTGACTTGGAGGTTTTCAAGTTACTAGATGTAGTCAGGGCTTTGAAGATTTATGTTTCCAGAACGGCTGGAGTCAGGAAACCTGACTCGCTGCTTATCCTGTATGCATCCAACAAGCTGGTTGCTCCTGCTTCAAAGCAAACTATTGCTCGCTGGATCTGTAACACGATTCAGCAGGCTCATTCTGCGGCTGGCTTGCCGCCTCCAAAATCAGTAAAAGCCCATTCCACAAGGAAGGTGGGCTCTTCTTGGGCGGCTGCCCGAGGGGTCTCGGCATTACAGCTTTGCCGAGCAGCTACTTGGTCGGGTTCAAACACTTTTGCAAAGTTCTACAAGTTTGATACCCTGGCTGAGGAGGACCTTGTGTTTGCTCATTCGGTGCTGCAGAGTCATCCGCACTCTCCCGCCCGTTTGGGAGCTTTGGTATAATCCCCATGGTCCTTACGGAGTCCCCAGCATCCACTAGGACGTTAGAGAAAATAAGATTTTACTCACCGGTAAATCTATTTCTCGTAGTCCGTAGTGGATGCTGGGCGCCCGTCCCAAGTGCGGACTTCTTCTGCAATACTTGTATATAGTTATTGCTCAAATAAGGGTTATGTTATGGTTGCATCAGGTTTGTCTGATGCTCTGTTGTTGTTCATACTGTTGACTGGGTATGTTATCACAAGTTATACGGTGTGATTGGTGTGGCTGTTATGAGTCTTACCCTGGATTTCAAAATCCTTTCATTGTAATGTCAGCTCTTCCGGGCACAGTTTCCTTAACTGAGGTCTGGAGGAGGGGCATAGAGGGAGGAGCCAGTGCACACCAGTAGTACTAAATCTTTCTTAGAGTGCCCAGTCTCCTGCGGAGCCCGTCTATTCCCCATGGTACTTACGGAGTCCCCAGCATCCACTACGGACTACGAGAAACAGATTTATCAGCGTAGGAATAACTGCATCCGGAATGCCCTTTTCCTGCTAGGATCCGGCGTTCAACCGCCATGCCGTCAAATGCAGCCGCGGTAAGTCTTGGAACAGACAGGGCCCCTGTTGCAACATGTCCTGTCTGAGAGGCAGAAGCCCTGAGTCTTCTGAGAGCATTTCTTGCAGCTCCGGGTACCAAGTCCTTCTTGGCCAATTCGGAGCAAAGAATATTGTTTTCACTCCACCTTTTATTACAATTCTCAGCCCTTGGGTATGAGAGGAAGAGGAGGGAATACATAGACCGACTGGAACACCCACGGTGTTACTAGTGCGACCACAGCTATCACCTGAGGGTCCCTTGACCCGGCGTAAAACCTTTTTTAGCTTTTTATTGAGGTGGGACGCCATCTAGTCCACCTTAGGCAGTTCCCATCAATTTGCAAACTGCGTGAAGACTTCCTGATGAAGTCCCCACTTTCCCGGGTGGAGGTCGTGCCTGCTGAGGAAGTGTGCTTCCCAGTTGTCCACTCCCAGAATGAACACTGCTGACAGTGCGCTTACTTGATTCTCCGCCCCGCGAAGAATTCTGGTGGCTTCTACCCTCACCACCCTGCTCCTTGTGCCGCCTTGGCGGTTTACATGAACCCCTGCGGTCTGAATGGATCAAAACCGGTTGGTCGCGAAGCAGGATCTCCGCTTGACTTAGGGCGTTGTATATGGCCCTTAGTTCCAGGATATTGATGTGAAGGCAAGTCTGTTGACTTGACCACAGACCTTGGAAATTTCTTCCCTGTGTAACTGCCCCCCACCCTCGGAGGCTTGCATCCGTGGTCACCAGGATCCAGTCCTGAATGCCGAATCTGCGGCCCTCGAGAAGGTGAGCACTCTGCAGCCACCACAGGAGAGACACCCTGGCCCTGGGGGATAGGGTGATTAACTGATGCCTCTGAAGATGTGATCCGGACCACTTGTCCAGTAAGTCCCATTGGAAGGTCCTCGCATGGAACCTGCCTAAGGGGATGGCCTCGTATGATGCCACCATCCTTCCCAGGACTCGAGTGCAGTGATGCACTGACACCTGTTTTGGTTTTAATAGATTCCTGACCAGTGTCATGAGCTCCTGAGCTCTCTCTATCGGGAGATAAACCCTTTTCTGGTCTGTGTCTAGGATCGTGCCTAGGAGAGGCAGATGAGCTGTAGGAACCAACTGCGACTTTGGAATATATATAATCCAGCCGTGTCGCCGTTACACTTCCAGAGAAAGTGATACGCTGTTCAGCAACTGCTCTCATGATCTCGCTTTTATGAGGAGATCATCCAAGTACGTGATAATAGTGACACCTTGCTTCCGCAGGAGCACAATCATATCCGCCATTACCTTGGTAAATATTTTCGGGGCCGTGGAGAGACCAAACGGCAACATCTGAAATTGGTAATGACAATCCCGTACCGTAATTCTGAGGTACGCCTAATGAGGTGTGTCAAAGTCAGAAAAATGTTTCTATACACATTGCCATATTTGCACCTCACCCTGGTACGCGCTGCGCATGCGTGCGCTTTCCCGTGAAGGCGCATACCCGCTACTGTGTGCACTCGCTCGCACTCGGTATGCGTATTTACGGTAAAGAGTATGTAGTCGTAGCGTGCGACTCATTCGTTACACATTTTTATAAATAATGTATTTTATAGATCATGGTCCCTTTGATAGATTCTGAAAGTTTGGTTAATATAGAATGTCCCTGAACGGAGGAATCCCTCTTTGTATTGTGCGAAGGGTCTAACAGGAGTCATACAGTGGTGTTTGGTACCCATCGGAAGAGTATTTAAATAGTAATATTCCGGTGTTGGTTTGGAGCGGATTAATCGCTCGTGCGAATAGTTATGGACATAAGAAGTTATGTCCATTTATTATTATTTGTTCTTACTTAGTCATGCACCTGAACAGTTGTAGACAGGTATCAGTGGGTCTCAAATGGCTCTTTGACCTCAGAGATCCCCCAAACAATAGTTTGCATGTTGGGAGGGCCTCATATCTTTACATGCATAAGGTAAGCACCGGAATAGTAATTGAAGATCAATTGTACTCCAAATCAGTATCTTTCCCGCAGACGGAGTACAATAGTCTTTAATTACACTGAGCTTTGAGACTCAATGAGGAGGGCCAACACCTGTGTTTTCGAATGGATTAGGGTTTGTATCCAGGAGAATGAGGGCTGAGATGTCATTGTCTCAACTGAAAGTGGACATCATGAATATAGAACAAAACCCAGACAGGATTCTGTTTTGTATTCGTCAAACAATAGCTCTCCAGAAGACAGGAATGTGTTGGTCATCACCCATTGTGTTGCATAACCAAGGCCACTGATACAACACAGCCCACCTGTATGAATCAACCTATGACCTTTGTTATAATGCGAAGCCGAATTCCTGCGTCCAATGGACAATGAGATTGTAGGGACCATTGGATTGCATTGTGTGAGTAGCATAAAAGACGGGCCTGTGGCATCCAGCTGGCACTTCTCATCAAACGGTTCTCATTGCTGATAATCGGGAAGCTGGCTGTCCAGAAGCGCTTGCGATCGTTACCCTTGTGCGTAAGTTTCTCTCCGTAATCATTGTCTTTCTGTGAGCCATTTCTCTCATCTCTCTCCCTATCTCTCTCTCTCTCTCTCTCTCCGTCTCTCTCCATCTCTCTCTCTCTCTCTCCGTCTCTCTCTCTCTCTCCCTTCTCTTTTCTCCCATATCTCCCCTTGACTAGTATTGTATTGTATTGTATTAGATTGGTATTGTATTGTATTTCTAGTGTAGCTATTTTGGTTAGGAAGTCTCTGTTATATTGTAGTGTATCATTTGTACTGTGATTCCTTTTTGCAAGTATATTAGTTATAATACATATAATAGGCTTTGGACCCTAAACAAGTATCTGTGTATTTCTTATAGTGTTAAGTGTTCACTTGAGCGTCGGTGACTCTCAAGCAGCTTTGTAGTTAATCAGGTTACACCAGGTTGCACTTACACCCTGTCTCAACACTAAGGTATACTGTGTATTTCATTGTTAAAAAAATATAGATATAAAGGTATAGCGTTGTGAGCGTCTGCGCCGCTGGTGATCTCCTCGTGGTCTCGAGCGTCTGCTACGCCATAGCGAATCATTACGTTAGTCAACAGCCAATAGCGTGCCTGCCTGTGATCTCTGGGCCGTGAGCGAACGTGACGCTTGAGCGTCTCGCCTACGGCTGAGCGATCGTTACGCAACTAGCGTACCCTTACGGCACTTCTTAAGTAAACAGCGTACAGTGTTCTTAGACCTCATAAAGGGTTGTTTATACGACAAAGGAATTTAGCATTGTCAATTGGGGGCCGTCCAGTCCTTCACATATCTGCACTAGGTAGATCAGCAGACATTATCCCTCAGCAAAGGGCGGGAGGTTGTCTCGCAGTGCTGACGGGATAAGCGTCTGCTTTGCTTAGATAAAGAGTGCTGAAGGAATCCGGGAACCAGAGGTAAGAACAAAACGCTTGTGTTTTTTAAAAAAAAACTGTTTATTTTTCTTCTGTCTTGCGTATATACGCACGCATACATATATATATCTGCATTTCTTTTCCATCTGTGTATTTCATTTTTCGTATATCACTATCCTGTTTGCCAGTTTTATAGTTGAAAGAAAAGTGCTAAAAGAGACTTGCTGTTATTTCATAGTTTAAGAATAGAGGTAATAGTTAAAACTGTAGACAAACACACAGGTTTGCCTGGGAGATAAGGCAAAGCCAGTGGGGTACGCGGTAGATGATCAGGGATCATTTACATTGATAAAAGTATATTGTGTTACGGTGGATCTTTGTTTTGCGTACACGTGTCTCTAACAAAGACTAGCGTACGCAATCCAAAGGCCGACGCACGCAGCGTTCATTACGCAACGTAGCGTCCGGTTACGCCCACGTAGCTCAAGTCACGATAAAGCGATAATTAGCGCAAAGCGGTAGATAACGCGACGCGGTAAATAACGCAAGTCTATTTTTGGAAATCTGAAATTTAGTTTAACAGATCCTGCTCCAAATTGGTAACACAGCTGGGCTAAAGAAAATTTCTGCGCAGAAATAGATATAGAAACGAAAGTGTACATGTGTTGAGTGAGTGTGTTTTTATTACATAAGTTTATATAACTTAGAGGTTGAACCAAAAAGAAATCGGGTAGGACATACGTGTAAGTGACATATACGGTGGCTAAGGAGGCATCCTTGGTTAAATAAAATATGAGCATTAGAGTATAGCGGATCACAAGGTAACAAGACCAGGAGGTCACAAGGTAACAAGGCCAGGAGGTCACAAGGTAACAAGACCAGGAGGTCATAAGGTACAAGAAGGTCCGCTATAAAGGTACAAGAAGCACAACCCCGGGGGTTGGTGCTAAAACCCATATAGGCCATTGGAAGCTCTGGCTGAAGGAATTCGCAGCCGCAATTTTCGATTCCATTGATCTCTCAGTACATAACAGGTAGTGCTTATGTACTGAACGATTGTACCGCACGTAATTGTGTGCAGTAGTTAGTAATCTGACCTAATACCATTAGAGTAAAGTGGTCACAAACGCTATTTGTACATTCTGACGTGATTTGTGTAATTTTTTATTTTTAAAGGGAAGTTCGCTGGTCACTCAGGAACTATCTAACAACCCCACCTTTACTGGAAAGAGTAAGTGTCCTGCGGGTAACCCTCGTATGTTCCAGTAAACAGAAGGTTTCTGGTAGGGCCCTGTATCGAGTACGCCAGCACCATATCGGTGTGATCAGGTCGTATTGGTCGAGGTGGGCGAGTGAGTGGGGTACTCGGTAAACCGCCACCGCCGGCCTATTTTGAATAATTTGGTTTGCTGTAAGGGTTCGCTGAAGACCGTGATATAAAGATCATAGGAGTAGTAAGCAACACCTGCAGATTATGGGGGCCAGTTGTTCAGGTAGGGGGCGATCAACCTCGGTTCGGGTTGATTCAGAAGACCGTCCAGTAGGATCGGCCAGGTACATAATGTGTGAGAAACATGGAAGTCACACAGAAGTTTTATGTGATGAATGAGAAAGAATGACTGTACATGATGGGGAGAAGTTCCCAAATATAGACAGCTTTAGCCCAAAAGTGTTACAAAATTTAAGGAGGAGGATATGTCTCATTGAACCAACAAAGAGACGAAGCAAGCATTATGATTGTTTACAGATATGGCAACAGGAGGGTGAAATGCAAAGAAATGTAACTTACTTACCTAACTTTCATCTTGAGAGGGGAGAAATGGCAATGGAGGGGATTGTGGTTGCGGAGAAAAGCACAAGGTTGAACAATAAAAACGCTCTTAGCAACTGTAGTATAGATCATAAGAATAAGTGTAATAAATGTAACAATGATTATTGTAATACTGTTGAATGTACAACTATTAACCTATGCAAGTTGCACCCCATGTCAAACTTTCCCCAGGAATACAAACAAGAAAGTGAGCCCAGAACAATGTCGACACCTCTTCCAGAAGCCATCCTACAAGACATCCAGGTGGACGCGACCAAATTGGTAAAGGCAATAATCAAACCCCCTAACGGAGGGTCAGGTGAGGTCGTGTCCACAGGTACGTACAATGTTTTATATCACGCACAAACAAATGTACCCCATATTATAAGACCAAAACAAGGTGATGTAATTGAGTTTAGTCCTGTCAGGGTGATCACAGTCCCCAATGGGAAGACTGGCGATCAGGGAACCATTCCCGTCAAGGACAGTGCAATGCGCCATCCCTGGTCCCGGACAGAATTGAGATCAATCATATCTGATTACCCAGATCCTAGGAAAGATCTAACTGTATGATCAAAGATTCACAGAAGGTATATCAACTCCCTAGACAACGACATAATCATGGTATCCAAGGAATCAGGTAGGTACAGGGAAAGCGGTTGATGGTGATGAGCATCCAAGCGTTTGAGGAGGCATCAAATCAGCCAAGACCCCAGTTCACTGACACTTGGAGAAAGCCAAGGATCTGTTACCACTGTAGAAGAGAAGGGCATTATGCCAACAACTGTAATAACCCACATAAAGTTAGACCCCCTAGACCAAGAAATGAGCAAAATTACAACACACACCATTATAATCAGAGATCAGATAGGAGGAATTTTGAGCCACACCCATGATAGGTAGTCAAGAAAGATGAGCATACGACGGATGGTAAGCCTGAGGTAACGGTTAACAAAGTGGGAGGTCATTCACTGAAGACACAGGAATGACCAGGTGAAAAGTTGTAAATGTATTTGTGAAATGTTTTTTTTTCTCTCTCTCTCTATCCCCATCTCTGACGAGTATTGGTAAGAATTCACACATTGCATATCCACTTGGTCCTTGCAGAAGTCTACCAAACCCCAGCATGACCTCCGCCACAATGTATTTCTGGCCAGATACAGACAGTGGAGTAATGCAGGTGCTGGTGGGGAGGGACTGCTCAAGGAGACCATTAGACACGTAGATATGACAGCCTAATAAGTCTGACAATGTTTTTCTAATGCTAACAATGTTTTCTTAATGTTGACAATGTTTAAAAAAATGTTTTGTTTCTCTTTTCTTATTGATGGTTATTGTCGAGTTATGTAATGTATATATGCACATGAATTGTTCTCTATCTCTTTTGTTTTTTTTGTGTTTTCTCTCTCTTCTCACTCATGTTTCCATGGTTTAAAGATGCTATGTCACCCCTCAGTTGGACCAATGGTAATGCCAGATTTTTGCTCCTTACAGAAAGATCGTCGGTTAGGAAGGGAATATTGCATCACCAGAATGTTCGTTTGGAAGACTGAGAGACAGCACCTTTGAGAGGACAGCAGAACAAGAAGAACAACAAGACGAGAGAACTTATTATCGTAACAAGTTCTCTCCCCCTCAAACTGTTTTCTTATACCCCCTTTACAAATTTCTTCTTTTCTCCTCCTGTAAGATGGACTTGCCCCAAGAGACTGTGATATGGATTTTCCCGTTAACCATGATGTTGACCAGAGCAGTCTGTTTCGGTGAGAGTACCAGTGAGGTCGAGAAAGGATCCAGAAAGGTCCTGATGACTGAGACGGAGGTGTAAATTTCCAATAGCAACCCAATCACCAAGCAAAGGCGAGTACCGGGCACGATCTAACAACCATGTTATCTGTAAACATTTTCTTTGAAGGATTGTTAGTTAAAAAAAGAAAACTGTATCTGTAGGCTCTGTAACTATAATGCCAATCCAGTTTTAATATCCATATGGACCGGCATCCATTGAGTGACTATCACTCCTTAGTGGGTAGTGTGTTAAATAAAACAGATTGTTGGGTATGCTCTCAAGTACCTCAGGGTCATAGTAAATCAGGGCTAGTACCATTTCCTTTAACGGTAGGGGAGGTACTTGAGCTAAATGGTGGGAGACCGGTGGACAGGAGGTTTAATATCTCCAGCCCTCCTAGTTTGAAGCTCCACCAATACCATGTGGATAGGTCCCTCTTATGTTTCAACATCTCCAATCCCCGAAAGCCGGGAAATTGGGAAGTGTCATGGAGCAACTTAACCATGACCTTCTCGCATAGAGCAGATAGAATGCCTACAGATACAGAGCTTGTACGCCACATAGGCAGTAGAGGAAAATCTTTCCGGTATAGATACACCCTAGGAAATAGAATTACTAGAGTTGGAGAAGTATCACCAGGATACTGTGCACATATCGTACAGTCTGATACGTGCATTAAGCAGATGGAAGAATTAGGGTCAGGAGATTTCACCTGGAAGGTTTGTAATATGGTCATGTCCTTCTCCGTCCCATATGTTCTCCCCGATGATGCATATTTCATATGCGGGAGAAAGGCGTACAAGTGGCTTGCCCCAAACTCTGAAGGATTGTGTTATATTGGAAAAGTATTGCCTGAAGTGATGACTGTAACACATGACAAAATGAAAGACATATACCGTGGTGCCCAAGCTCCTTATACTCACACTCATTACGAGCACCGAGTTAAAAGACACCTGTCAGAAAGGTTAGAGCATCCGGCCTCTGATCTAATCCATGAATCCACCGGGATTCAGGTTCTGGTGGCGTTAGATTTCACTCGTACCGCTCGAGGAGTGATGAATTATAGATACATCTCTGCGCTTGCAAATTTGTTAGATAATATCACTGAAATGTATGATGACACGTTTAGATACACTGGAAGAGAACTTCAAGCCTACAAAACAGAACTAGTTCAGCATAGGATGGTTCTTAATTATCTTACAGCAGTAACAGGCGGATATTGTGTTACATTGGCAACACAGTACGGTATAAAGTGTTGCACGTAGATCACAAATAGCACCGAGGATCCGGTAGAGGTCATAGACCAAAAGATGGACGATATTCTCCAATTAAAGTGGGAATTTCGCCGAAAACACAATCTCACCCTTGCTGCTGTAGGTAATGAGCTGACTAGTTGGGTGTCATGGTTGAACCCGCGAAATTGGTTCTCCGGTTTGGGAGACTGGGCTCAAGGAGTCTCTCTCTCCCTTCTCTTTTCTCTCGTATTTTATGTTGGAAAGTTTCTACTATGTATCTTAGGTGTTGTTATATTTATTGGATTGATATTTAGATGCGGGCAGGCTTTAATGAGGTGCAAACAAAGTACAAGAGTGATGAGCTTGACGAGTGAGGAAACTGTAATTAACCTGGATTTGATTTATGACCCAATGATAGAAACCATGATGTGATGAAAATGCGATTATAAGGTCCGTTTCTTTCACCTGTTTTTCCGTTTTCTCCAAGATAAAAAGACCTCCTTGGACGAGGAAGTTGACGAGACGCTATACAGACAACAGACAAGCACCAAAGATGAAGTTTTGACAACCTATGATATGGACACTTGATGAACTTTGCCATGGATCCCCAGTTTCCCTAGTATTTTTAAACTCACGCTAGCCCAACATTTTTTGTAAATCTGATGGCACTGACAAAGCTATTTGCTCATGCCCAAGGAGCAATACAGCGCAAAGAAGACGACTCTCAACAGATACCGAACAAAACTTCAACAACAGATGTACATTTCCCTGACATAGAATACCACCGCATTTACCGTAATTATGTCTTTTCTTCATTTCTACAACCCTCAGGTAATGACACACATAGTCGATAGGGAATACAGGCACAGATATCAGCAACCACATACTTCCCCCATTCATGTATCATCAACTAAAATGTGCATCCCCATTTTGTTACAACTGAAAGCCGAAATGAGCTCGGTAAAGTTTGACAGCCCATCCACAGACCTGTACCACGGGATAAGAAGGAATTCAAATGTATACTTCGCAATACCTCGAAGCTTGATTTACCACACGTACGGCACGATGATACATGACCCTCCAAACATGGACTCATACACACATGCTTCTGCTTTCTCACTAGGTCATACCCTCTTCACACCTGCTCCACTCTTCTTCCTTACCCCACCATGGAAATCAATTAACCCCCGACTTACATTTTTCTCCTTTTGAAATGTTTTAGAAGGTGGCAGTTATTATTGACTGCCAAAGGGTGGACTGTCAAAGTCAGAAAAATGTTTCTATACACATTGCCATATTTGCACCTCACCCTGGTACGCGCTGCGCATGCGTGCGCTTTCCCGTGAAGGCGCATACCCGCTACTGTGTGCACTCGCTCGCACTCGGTATGCGTATTTACGGTAAAGAGTATGTAGTCGTAGCGTGCGACTCATTCGTTACACATTTTTATAAATAATGTATTTTATAGATCATGGTCCCTTTGATAGATTCTGAAAGTTTGGTTAATATAGAATGTCCCTGAACGGAGGAATCCCTCTTTGTATTGTGCGAAGGGTCTAACAGGAGTCATACAGTGGTGTTTGGTACCCATCGGAAGAGTATTTAAATAGTAATATTCCGGTGTTGGTTTGGAGCGGATTAATCGCTCGTGCGAATAGTTATGGACATAAGAAGTTATGTCCATTTATTATTATTTGTTCTTACTTAGTCATGCACCTGAACAGTTGTAGACAGGTATCAGTGGGTCTCAAATGGCTCTTTGACCTCAGAGATCCCCCAAACAATAGTTTGCATGTTGGGAGGGCCTCATATCTTTACATGCATAAGGTAAGCACCGGAATAGTAATTGAAGATCAATTGTACTCCAAATCAGTATCTTTCCCGCAGACGGAGTACAATAGTCTTTAATTACACTGAGCTTTGAGACTCAATGAGGAGGGCCAACACCTGTGTTTTCGAATGGATTAGGGTTTGTATCCAGGAGAATGAGGGCTGAGATGTCATTGTCTCAACTGAAAGTGGACATCATGAATATAGAACAAAACCCAGACAGGATTCTGTTTTGTATTCGTCAAACAATAGCTCTCCAGAAGACAGGAATGTGTTGGTCATCACCCATTGTGTTGCATAACCAAGGCCACTGATACAACACAGCCCACCTGTATGAATCAACCTATGACCTTTGTTATAATGCGAAGCCGAATTCCTGCGTCCAATGGACAATGAGATTGTAGGGACCATTGGATTGCATTGTGTGAGTAGCATAAAAGACGGGCCTGTGGCATCCAGCTGGCACTTCTCATCAAACGGTTCTCATTGCTGATAATCGGGAAGCTGGCTGTCCAGAAGCGCTTGCGATCGTTACCCTTGTGCGTAAGTTTCTCTCCGTAATCATTGTCTTTCTGTGAGCCATTTCTCTCATCTCTCTCCCTATCTCTCTCTCTCTCTCTCTCTCTCCGTCTCTCTCCATCTCTCTCTCTCTCTCTCCGTCTCTCTCTCTCTCTCCCTTCTCTTTTCTCCCATATCTCCCCTTGACTAGTATTGTATTGTATTGTATTGTATTAGATTGGTATTGTATTGTATTTCTAGTGTAGCTATTTTGGTTAGGAAGTCTCTGTTATATTGTAGTGTATCATTTGTACTGTGATTCCTTTTTGCAAGTATATTAGTTATAATACATATAATAGGCTTTGGACCCTAAACAAGTATCTGTGTATTTCTTATAGTGTTAAGTGTTCACTTGAGCGTCGGTGACTCTCAAGCAGCTTTGTAGTTAATCAGGTTACACCAGGTTGCACTTACACCCTGTCTCAACACTAAGGTATACTGTGTATTTCATTGTTAAAAAAATATAGATATAAAGGTATAGCGTTGTGAGCGTCTGCGCCGCTGGTGATCTCCTCGTGGTCTCGAGCGTCTGCTACGCCATAGCGAATCATTACGTTAGTCAACAGCCAATAGCGTGCCTGCCTGTGATCTCTGGGCCGTGAGCGAACGTGACGCTTGAGCGTCTCGCCTACGGCTGAGCGATCGTTACGCAACTAGCGTACCCTTACGGTACTTCTTAAGTAAACAGCGTACAGTGTTCTTAGACCTCATAAAGGGTTGTTTATACGACAAAGGAATTTAGCATTGTCAGGTGGATAAATGGGGACCTGAAGGTATGCATCTCTTATGTCCCGATTCACAATAAAGTCTCCCCCTTTTTAGGCTTGCACTGTCCGCTCTTAGCGATTCCATCTTGAACTTGAACCTTCTCAGGTATATGTTCCGGGATTTTTAATTCAATATGGGTCTGACCGAACCGTCTGGTTTCGGGATTACAACATGGTCTAATAATAACACCCTCTTGTTGAAGGAGGGGACCCTTGACCACCACCTGTTAAAGATACAATTTGCAGGGCCGTCGGTGAGGGGGCATCTTCTCACAGTCCAGCTTGTATCCCTGAGACACAATATCTATTGCCCAGGGATCGAACAGGGAGTGAACCCACTTGTGGCTGAACTTACGAAGGCGTGTCCCCACCGGGCCTAGCTCCGCCTGTGGAGCCCCAGCGACATTGGTGGATTTTTGTAGGGGCTGGGGAGGACTTCTGTTCCTGGGAACTAGCTGCCCGGCTCTGACAAGAAAGGACGCACCTCAGACTTTCTTGTTTCTTTATACGAAAGGCTGCATTTAATAATGTCGTGCTTTCTTAGGCTGTGCAGGAATATAAGGCAAACTAGCAGAATTACCAGCTATAGCTGTGGAGACCAGGCCCGAGAACCCTTCTCCACACAATCCTCAGCCTTCCATATGCCTCTTAAGTCGGCATCATCTGTCCAATGCATATTCTACAGGACACGTCAAGCAGAGATCGACATAGCTTTGACTCTAGGACCCAGTATACTCATGTCTCTTTGGGAATGCTTTATAACTATATATCTATCACTTAAGACAGCATCTTTAATATATTTATATTGCATACTAGGGTCTCATCTCTGCTGATAAGGTACATGTCCACGCTGCCACAGCGCTATAAACCCCTGCCGACACAATCGCCGGTCTGGGTAGTATACTAGAATGTGCACGCTATCTGCAGGATCCCTGAGAATAGCAAGTGCTACCGTCTGTGCAAACAGGACACCCCAGGGGAACATTCTCAACATATCCTGGCCCTAGTGGGGAAAGGATACAGCCTGAGAATTCTCTTGTGGGAAGCTGCCGTCTCTTGTCTGGAGATTCCCGCTCTTTTTCCTCATGAGAGGAGGGAAATTTACCTCAGCATTCTTCCCCTTAAACATGTGTACTCTCGTGTCAGGGACAGATGAGTCATCAGTGATATGCAAATCATCTTTTATTTCAATAATCATATATTGAATACCTTCTAGCCATCTTGGCTGTAACTTTGCATTATCGTAGTCGACAGTGGAGTTAAACTCCATGTCGATACCAGTGTTTGTTATTATGGATAGTGAGCATTGAGAGACTCTGAAAGTCTCTGTGACATAGGGACAGACCTAGGTAGATTTCCTGTCTGTTCCCTAACCTTTTGTGCAATAAATTCACCTTAGCACTTACACATATCCAAACAGGTGTCGGCGTTGTCGACGGAGACACCCTCTCACACACATATCCGCTCTATCATCTCCTTAGAGGAGCCTTTTACCTCAGACATGTCGACACACGCGTACCGACACACCACACACACAGGGGATGCTCTATTTGAGGACAGTTCCCCCACAAGGCCCTTTGGAGAGACAGAGAGAGAGTATGCCAGCACACACCCCAGCGCTATATAACCCAGGGATTACACTACAACTCAGTGTTTACCCAGTAGCTGCTGTATATACAAATTTTGCGCCTAAATTTATGTGCCCCCCCCTCTCTTTTCACCCTTTGTGTACCAGGATACTGCCCGGGAGAGCCTAGGGAGCTTCCTTCCAGCGGAGCTGTGAAGAGAAAATGGCGCTGGTGTGCTGAGGAAGAAGGCCCGGCCCCCTCAGCGGCGGGCTTCTGTCCTGTTTCTGACTAAAAATGGCGGGGGTTTTACACATATACAGTCACAGACTGTATTATGTGTATTTATTGCCAAAAGGTATTCTTATTGCTGCCCAGGGCGCCCCCCCCCAGCGCCCTGCACCCTACAGTGACCGGAGTGTGTGGCGTGCAGTGGAAGCAATGGCGCACAGCTGCAGTGCTGTGCGCTACATTAATGAAGACCGGAGACTCTTCTGCCGCCGATTTGATCTCCTTCTTCTGGCTCTGCAAGGGGGATGGCGGCGCGGCTCCGGGAACGGACGATCGAGGTCGGGCCCTGTGTTCGAACCCTCTGGAGCTAATGGTGTCCAGTAGCCTAAGAAGCACAAGCTAGCTGCACGCAGGTAGGTTTGCTTCTCTCCCCTCAGTCCCACGTAGCAGTGAGTCTGTTGCCAGCAGATCTCACTGAAAATAAAAAACCTAACAAATACTTTCTTTCTAGCAAGCTCAGGAGAGCCCACTAGGTGCATCCAGCTCTGGCCGGGCACAGATTCTAACTGAGGTCTGGAGGAGGGGCATAGAGCGAGGAGCCAGTGCACACCAGATAGTACCTAATCTTTCTTTTAGAGTGCCCAGTCTCCTGCGGAGCCCGTCTATTTCCCATGGTCCTTACGGAGTTCCCAGCATCCACTAGGACGTCAGAGAAATGTGGTATATCCTCTGCTCATTTTATTCACTGCCTGTGGGAATGCCGAAAAATGAAAAAACTCTGTTAGAAATTGATTGATTATGCCAACAAGCTATTTTCTGTGTGGTTCTTTCCAGACCCCTTGGCATGTCTTTTATTAAATGGAATTTAGGTTTCCGCAAAAAAGCAATCATACCAATCCTCTCCAGTCTTCTCACATTGCAGGAAAAAGTTATTTTCATTCACTGGATATCTAAATCTGCTCCATCTTTGCTTGAAGTTCAACAAAATCTGTTACAGCTTCGTTATTGGGATAGGAGGGCTACAATCCAGATGTGGAAAAAGCTGTTGGCTAAATGGGAATATTATATAAATTCCCTGGACGGGGCTACCAAAAACAAAGTATCTAGGATATTTGAGAATACTGAATGGTATTTATTAAAGCACCTTGTTTAGTGTGATCTGTTTCATGTCCTTATAGCCTTACGCTGCCTCACTTATGGGTCCTACACACTGCGTGACTCGCCGCCGGGTCACCCGACCGCCGATATGGCAAACGAGCGAACCGGCGGCGGGGGGAGGTGACGGGGGGAGTGAAGTTTCTTCACTCCCCCCGTCACCCGGCTCCATAGCAGTGCATGCTAATATGGACGAGATATTGGCCTGCATGCACAAGTGACGGGGCACAACGTTGAACGAGCGCGGGGCCGCGCAACGTTCATCGTTGCTGCCTCCACACCAGAGGCTAGGGTTTTCGGAGCCCAGGGCAAGATGAAGAGTGGCGCCCCCCCCAAAAAAAAAAAAAAACACTAAAAGAAGTATGTGCATTGGAAAAATGGGCGTGGCAATGCGTAAGGATGCCGAAGTGGTATGAAGCCTGCGCCCGTGTAAGTGGATCACTGCTTACCTCCGTCTGCACCGCACACTCCGCCCGCTCAACCTTGATTGCAAAAGACGCCTCTTCGGGGCCTCCACCCGGAACCCAGCCTGGAACTCGGCGGCTAGAGGGGACAAGAAATATTCTCACTGCGTGCCCACTTCTCCCTCCGGGGGAATAAGTGGCACACCGGGGTGGCTGCGACGTTCACCGATTAGGTGAATGTCATCATCGGCCCGTGGGCCTCAGCTACCCAAATCGTCACCTATTTGGCACTTGCGCACCGAGGTGGGGGCGAGCCCGCTAGGCCTAGCGGGATCCCGCGACCGGTGCTCAACACAGACAAGGACACACACTCACAAATAATACTTACGCTGGTACTCTTGTCAGCTTGCTTGATGCGCCACTCCGCTCCTGGGGAAAAGAATGACAGCAGCCTCCCTACAACTAAACAACGGCTAACAACAAAACTGAGCCTAACTACAATGAACTACAACAGTTTACTGGGTCGGCTACTTCACCTAATCGCTAACAACAGGTCAAGCAAACACAAGTTCAATGTGAGTACAATATAAATGGAGAGTACCTTACCATCCGGTCCGACGCAGGTTCTGCTACCTCGCCCTAGTGGTGACCAACTCTCCACGGCCCTCCCCCACCTTGGGAGTGTACACAAGGCGTGAGGGTCAGCCGACCCTCCGTGCCCAGCCTGCAATGTACCCCGCCCGAGCGGCCGCACAGCTCACTCGCCGAGATGTGCAAGGAACGGGGCTCCGCTTGATTTAAGAACACCCCGATGGTCTCCCCCTCTCCTTAGTTGGTACCGTTGGATGACCTGGATCTGATGCCCTGGGTCACCTTATGATTCCCTACCCCCTCTGGCTAGGTACCCTAGGACCTACTGTCCCCTTCTGCTCCGCAGGCCTATGGCCCGTTATGCCCCCGGGCCTAATGCCCGCCTGACTGGGTGACTGGCAGGGGTTCGGGCCTAACGCCCAAAACCCCACAGGAAGAAATGGTCGGGTCTGGCCTTACAGGCCGCGGGCCGGGTGGAGCCCCGACTACGCGCGGCCTCCCAGGCCCAGACGCGCCGACCAAAGATGCCCACGGGCCGGAAGGGCCCGACTATCTGCCCACAGGCCGAGAGGGCCTGACTATGCCCACGGGCCTAGTGCCCGAACACCCAGTGGTCTAGGGGGAAGTGCGAGACTCGGCACGAGGCCGCTTACCGGGCCGTAGGGAGAGGCCGCGGTGGGGAGCTTCGTTAGCTCTTTTGCCTCCCACACACCGCGGCACTCTCCTCCGGGACTTCCGGTGGGCTCCTCTTCCGCGGCCGTCCCGACGTCTTCTTCCCGGGCGTCGACAGTCTCTCTCTGCTGGGGCCGCTTCTGTCTTCTGCTTCCCGGCCGCTCCCGTCGCCGTCGCCGCCGCCTCTTCTCCTGGACCGCCGCGTTCCTTCTTCTGTTTCTTCTGGAGCTCTTCTCTGCTCCGTCCCCGGCGCCGACTGGCCGCTCCCGCTCCGCCGCGTCTGTTATAAGACGCTGGGAGGGGGCGGCGCTATGACGCGACGAGCCTTGATTGGCTCGTCGCGGCATGTTCTGATTGGCTGACCGGGCGCGAGCCCTGATTGGCTCCCGCCCGGCGCCATCCCCGCCTCTTCGCGCCGCGATTGGAGGGGCTTGAATCCCACCGGATGCAAGCCCCTCCGTGCTGGGGACCCGCCGCAACGCCGCCGCTGACCGGGGGGAACGGAGGCAAGTGACTTCCCCCGTCCCCCCAACCCGCTGCCCTCTCACAAATGCTCCAGAAGGGGTGTGGCCACTGAAAATGCCCCACAGTGCCAGTTACATTGCCCCACAGTGCCAGATACATGCCCCACAGTGCCAGTTACAATGCCCCACAGTGCCAGATACATGCCCCAGAGTGCCAGATACATGCCCCACAGTGCCAGTTACAATGCCCCACAGTGCCAGTTACAATGCCCCACAGTGTCAGTTACATTGCCCCACAGTGCCAGTTACAATGCCCCACAGTGCCAGTTACAATGCCCCACAGTGCCAGATACATGCCCCACAGTGCCAGATACATGCCCCACAGTGCCAGTTACATTGCCCCACAGTGCCAGATACATGCCCCACAGTGCCAGATACATGCCCCACAGTGCCAGTTACATTGCCCCACAGTGCCAGATACATGCCCCACAGTGCCAGTTACATTGCCCAACAGTGCCAGCTACATTGCCCCACAGTGCCATTTACAATGCCCCACAGTGCCAGATACATGCCCCACAGTGCCAAATACATGCCCCACAGTGCCAGATACATGCCCCACAGTGCCAGTTACAATGCCCCACAGTGCCAGATACATGCCCCACAGTGCCAGTTACATTGCCCAACAGTGCCAGCTACATTGCCCCACAGTGCCATTTACAATGCCCCACAGTGCCAGATACATGCCCCACAGTGCCAAATACATGCCCCACAGTGCCAGTTACATTGCCCCACAGTGCCAGTTACATGCCACACAGTGCCAATTACATGCCCCACAGTGCCAGATACATGCCCCACAGTGCCAGTTACATTGCCCCACAGTGCCAGATACATGCCCCACAGTTCCAGTTACATGCCCCCTCAGTTCCAGTTACATGCCTTCTCCCCGCTCACTCACCGCTTCTTCCCGTTCCCGTGGCTGTGCTATGTGATGGGAGGAGAGCGCAGCGACTCTCCTGCCCCTCACCGCTCCAGGTCTCCGGCGGCGGCTATGTGGCGCCGGTTCGCTAGCCAATCAGAGATCGCGGACCGGCAGCCAATCAGGAGCCGGTCCGCAAGCTCTGATTGGCTAACGCCGCCGGAGACCGGACACACGCAGCGCTGCTGGCAGCGGCAGTGAGGGGAGGGAGAGACGCTGCGCTCTCCTCCCCTGACATTGCGGCGTGACGGGGAAAGTGGGGCATGATGCCCTGGACTCCGCCGGCGCCCCCCTCTGCTGGGCCTGCCAAGGCGCCCAGGGCACGTGCCCCACTCACCCTACCCTAGTTACGCCTCTGCTCCAGACTGAAAGATATGAACGGTATCTCGTTCATTAATGAACGAGATTGTTCATATCTTTCAGTAATATCGGCCAGTGTATAGGGCTCTTTACTCCACTGCAGTGCAAGAGAAAATGTATTGTGCTTCACAACTGCTTTACTTGTTGCCACTGCTTCTTACATCATTTATATATGTTGCCGTCTTCTTCCTCATGTATTTTCTGTCTTCCTCCCCTTCCCCCATCACATGTTCAGTTTAATTTTTTGTTATCTGTATAGATGTATATTTTGTTAAGATTTTTTTTTTTATTGATCAGAGTCCTATCTATACTATTTCCACCTGTTATTTTATATGATGATATCTATTTCACTATTATTGGTGCCTGGGGCATTTTCATATCGGCCCTTCGAGCATGCCCAAAAACTTATTGTATTGTATTGCCATTTTCATTCTAACTACCTTTGTATTATCCCTCTGATACTTTTACTCCTTCACTTGTACTCCTTCAAGTTGTTTATATGTTGTATACTTTGGAAAAACTTAAACTTAAAAAAAAAAGTTGCTTGGAGCTGGCTGGAGTTGCTATCGCTGCTGCTTGCATGGAAGCAGCAGCAATAGCACTAATATGGCAATGCAGCAGGAGGCATCATGCAATATCGATCAGAAGTGCCCAGTACTAATACTTGCATTTGGAGGGTCACGGGCACACACTGGAGACTGTGGAGAGGTGCTCAGTAATTATGGCTGGCCCTTGGAGCATAACAGGTCCACATTGGAAACCAGAATCTGGTCTTTAGGTCGACATCACTTAGGTCAACACTCAGTAAGGTGACCACAATTGCATTAGGTCGACGTGGTCATTGGGTCGGCATGTTTACTAGGTCGACATGGCAAAGGTCGACGCATTAAAAGGTCAACATGAGTTTTTAAAAAATTGTTTTTTTAATTTTTAAAACTTTTTCATACTTAACGATCCACGTGGACTACGATTCCAAATAGTAACCTTGGGGGTAATTCCAAGTTGATCGCAGCAGGAATTTTGTTAGCAGTTGGGCAAAACCATGTGCACCGCAGGGGATGCAGATATAACATGTGCAGAAAGAGTTAGATTTGGGTGGGTTATTTTATTTCTGTGCAGGGTAAATACTGGCTGCTTTATTTTTACACTGCAAATTGAACACACCACACCCAAATCTAACTCTCTCTGCACATGTTAAATCTGCCTCCCCTGCAGTGCATATGGGGGGTAATTCCAAGTTGATCGCAACAGGATATTTTGTAGCAGTTCGGCAAAACCATGTGCACTGCAGGGGAGGCAGATATAACATGTGCAGAGAGAGTTAGATTTGGGTGGGTTATTTTGTTTCTGTGCAGGGTAAATACTGGCTGCTTTATTTTTACACTGCAAATTAGATTGCAGATTGAATTCACGACACCCAAATCTATCTCTCTCTGCACATGTTATATCTGTCCCCCCCCCCCCCCTGCAGTGCACATGGTTTTGCCCAACTGCTAACAAAATTCCTGCTGCGATCAACTTGGAATTACCCCCCTTGTCCGAAGCATGGCAAGCAAAACAAGCCATGCAAGGGGACACGGTGCACTAATTGGGGTTCCCAGTCACTTTACAAAGAAAACGGCATCAATTAAAAAAACAAACAAACTCATGTTGACCTTTTTCCATGCCAACTTTTTCCATGTCGACCTAATGACTGTGTCGACCTATTTCAGGTGTCAACCTAATCACTGTCGACCAATAGTGGTCGACTTAATCACTGTCGACCTAGTACTGTCAACCCAATGATCCACACTCAGTAATACCGGCTAGTACGTGTAGCATAACAGGAACACACTGGGAACTGTGAGAACACTCAGGAGTAATGATTACCACTTGGAGTATCACAGGAACACACAGGAGACTGTGGATAGCGCTAAGCAGTAATGGTTGGCAATAGGAGTATCACAAAATCAGATGGAGCACACTGGACTGTGGCACCATACTCTGGAATTACTGCAAACTGGAATCTAGACAGCAGGTTACAGCAGAAGTTGTTATGGCAAAGGACCATTGCCAGGGAGAGACTTATATAAGGTGCTCTGGCTGCTGATAGGTCACATGAGGCATGTGCAGTGGATCTGCTTAGAGATTGCTAGAACAGCAGTCAGCTGATTGCAGGCAAGATGGCAGCACTCATGTCCCACCGTGAGTAATGTTAGCTCCACATGTGGAAAACAAACAGTCTTTGGCATTGTTACCATTTGGGAGTTGAGCCTTTAGCTGGAGAAAGACATCAGAGATTTTAAGGGTAGAAAGCCTTAGCTGTTGAGAAGGTATATAGTAATTATGTCAACAATTTAGAATGTTGACATTATCTGGGTGATGACATACATGACTACATTCATTGATGACACTGACATAATGTCAACATTGAAAGAGCAAATGGGAGGGTCCTGCTGTGCTGCTGCTATAGAATCATACAAAAATTGTATATACCAATAGATGTGTATCGGATGACCGTCAGTACCGCCGCCGGGATCCCAGCATTGAGATGTCCAGCGCGGAGGGAGGGGGGGAGGGGCAGTGCAACAAAGCCCCTTGCGGGCTCGGTGGCCACAAGTTCTAGTCCCACTCTATGGGTGTCGTGGACTGTCGGGATTGTGGGTGGACGGGATGTAGGTGCCGGTATTGTGACCGGCGGTCACTTAACTACATCCCATATCAATAAAATATATGTTTGAAGCAGTCAAGTCCATAATATCCCACTCATTGCAATAGAAGAACAGATAGAGTAAGTAGAATGCCTTAGTGACACATCCCACCTAGTGTGTCCTTTGGGACATGCTCAGTACCTCTAGGTTTGGCCATCTAGGGAAGTAGACTCTACCAAAATTACTAATCTCTTCTCTCCTCTGGCTACCTTCACTCTAGTTCAGTGAAAGTCCACTCAATGGTAGCCCTGTCCTTAGCAGTATGGGATCATGCATAAAAGCTGTATTCTCCTTTACAGCTTGCCAATCACATCCATATTTGAGAACCCATAATTTCAACTAGCCCAATTGATAATTATATTGGCCCGTGATGGGCAGGTGACATCCGAATCCTATAGGATCTATTTTAGTCTTGGGAGTTCTCATAGTTCACTGATTACATATTTGCCTCGCTCGGTAAATGTATTTTTTGCATCACCTACAGCTTTTGAATCATGCTGCTGTATCAGCCATCTACTATGGATCTGGTATTGGCAATAAACTAGCATCCCTTAGCACACTGACGACAGATCTGCATGAACTCTCCTGGGACACAGATATTGGTGAAAGTCTGAGATATAAGAATGCACCTCCTCCAGCTCTATCTGAATTAAGATTAAAGAGTATAACTAGAGATGTGCACCGGACATTTTTCGGGTTTTGTGTTTTGGTTTTGGATTCGGTTCCACGGTCGTTTTGGATTTGGACACGTTTTGGCAAAACCTCCCTTAAGAATTTTTGTCGGATTCGGGTGGTTTTTTTTTAAAAAACCCTCAAAAACAGCTAAAATCATAGAATTTGGGGGTAATTTTGATCCTATAGTATTATTAACCTCAATAACCATAATTTCCACTCATTTCCAGTCTATTCTGAACACCTCACACTTCACAATATTATTTTTAGTCCTAAAATTTGCACCAAGGTCGCTGGATGACTAAGCTAAGCGACCCAAGTGGGCGGCACAAACACCTGGCCCATCTAGGAGTGGCACTGCAGTGTCAGATAGGATGGCACTTAAAAAAATAGTCCCCAAACAGCACATGATGCAAAGAAAAAAAGAGGTGCACCAAGGTCGCTGGATGGCTAAGCTGAGCGACACAAACACCTCAATATCACAGGAATTATTCGTTCTAATCAATGGTATTATTTATTGGTCCAAATCACTGGAAGAAAATGACAAAATCACTAGAATTAAAAGCCAGTATCACAGGAATTATTAATTCTAATCAATGGTATTATTGGTCCAAATCACTGGAAGAAAATGACAAAAGCACTGGAATTAAATGGTAGTAATGTCGGGAATTATATCAAATGGCAGTACCACTGGACATATACGGAAGTGTCAGACAGGATGGCACTTTTAAAAAAATAGTCCCCAAACAGCACATGATGCAAAGAAAAGAGAAAAAGAGGTGTACTGTGGTCGCTGGATGACTAAGCTAAGTGACACAAACACCTCAATATCACAGGAATTATTAGTTCTAATCAATGGTAGTATTTATTGGTCCAAATCACTGGAAGAAAATGACAAAATCACTGGAATTAAATGGCAGTAATGTCGGGAATTATATCAAATGGCAGTACCACTGGACATATACGGAAGTGTCAGACATGATGGCACTTTAACATTTTTTTTTTTTTATATGACTGGGACAATTGGCAGGGCTGATTAAACAAACAGCCAGGGGGAAACTCCTGAATCCAGTTTCTAACCCTGGGTAATAATTTTTATTACCCGGGATATAATAATAATCACTAAGGCTCCCCTGTAGTGATGTAGATGAGATTTCCCCCCCCCCCCCCCCCCAGTGGACCCCTACATGGGAGTCCTTTCGCATCACGCTGAGGACGCTAAGGGAGTAGAATCCAACCCGTGCACCTGTAGAGGGTGCAGACTTTCTGCTCTTTCTATGGCCTAGCCTCGTGCAGAAGTAGGCCCTCCCGAATTTTCTCGATCTGGCAGCCCAAGGGGACTGCATCAGAGAAGCAGAGTTACGTCTTCTCACAGGTGGTGCTGCTGAAGGATTTGTATTCAGAGTGTCACCAAGCGGTATCTCACCTGCGATGGGGAGGTACCTCTTGGATTCGGCGTCTGCGCTCCATTGGCGGATCCAGAAACCTCTGCGTGCCCCTACTGCCATGGAGGATGCTCTAGAATTCATCAGCCCAATGTCCCTCATGGCTTTCACCATGAATTTAGCCGAATCCTTTATGTGACCTAGAATCAAGACAACATCATCCCTATGGATTGTATCAAGGTCTTCTATTAAATTGTCTGACCATTTTAACCAAGCCCTAGATACCCAAGTGCATGCAATAGTGGGCCTAAGGGCCGCTCCAGTAGCCGTGTAAATGGATTTTAGAGTTGTCTCTATCTTTCGGTCAGTCGGCTCCTTTAACGAGGCCGAGCCTGGTACAGGTAATGTAATTACCCCTGATGGCCTGGACACCGAAATGTCCATTATGGGAGGAATCTCCAATCTCCTTCTATCCTCCTCAGGAAAGGGATATGTCTTAAGTCCTTTATTGGGGATGTGATAAACCTCTTCTGGGTTTAACCAGGATCTTTCAAATAGGGTATTCAACTCTTCCGAAACTGGGAATGTCACGAATGATTTTGCAGTTAGCATACAAGAATTTTCCTCTATTTGTATAGGTATTTCTAACACATCCCTAATGTCATTGATAAATTGCTGAATTTTATATTCCAATCTATCATAGTGCCCCCCTCTAACTTCTGTGTCGAACCCTGTGTCGGCATCGATGTCCGCGTTGGCCTGCAAGACCTGTGTATCAGGAGCTGAGGGAGTCCTAGATGAAATGGACTGATCCATATCTAGAGCATTCTTCTGAGCTTTTTTCCAGCAACTTAATAGAGTATGCCCTAATGAACTCTGAGGAATCTTATTTCCTAGGCTATCCAGCCATTCTGTCTCCATCCTAATGGGATGAAACCACTCTGTCACAACTGAGGGCTGGTGTCGGTAGCGGGAAGTCTCAGTTGTAGGGTCTGACGGGTATCTAAACTTAGGAGGTGAGATGGGACACCTAGACATGCGCAGTAGCAATAGTACCAAAGCCCGAAGGCGTGACCACGACAACAGGAAGTGTCTTTAAGGGTGTTTATTAAATTATAAAGTCAAAGAAAGTGCAATGAAATAATAACTGTCAAGGAAAGAGTCTCTGAGTTCCTACTGGTTTGAGACCAGTAACCGGAGCTTTAGTTTGAGATGCCTTGTGATGCTTGAAGTGTAGATAAAGTACTAAGTGATGCTGGGGATCGCAGGTAGAGTACTTAGTGATGCTGGGGATCGCAGGTAGAGTACTTAGTGAAGCTGGGGATCACAGGTGAAGTACTTAGTGATGCTGGGGATCGCAGGTAGAGTACTTAGTGAAGCTGGGGATCACAGGTGAAGTACTTAGTGATGCTGGGGATCGCAGGTAGAGTACTTAGTGATGCTGGGGATCGTAGGTAAAGTACTTAGTGGAAACAGAAAACCGCTGGAGAGTGGCTGCTGGAAGCCGGAGTACACACTCTGCTGATTCTGGGTGCGGGAGCAATGGAGACAGGCTGCACCACAGAATATAACTCCAGGGGAGTTGGAGCTGCACTGCAGAGGGTAGACACAAGAAAGTCAGGCTATACCGCAGGGAGCATTCACAGGGAAGTCTTTAGTGAAGCTGAAGACTAGATTCACTGGAGAGACAATTGAAGCACTGACAATCTTCTGGGTGCTGGGACATGATATTTATACCTGTAGGATAAGAGGGATTGGCTGACAGTGCTGCAGATTGGAGAGGAGAGCAACATGTGATTCACTCCAATATGGCTGCGCCCATGACCCAGTTTGAAGGGGAAAAGATACTCTTGAGGAACCATATGTCAAACGGCAATGGCGGCGGAAGCCGCAGCAGCAGAGGCTCCATTCATTCCCACCTACGTTCAGTGGCCACAGGGATGGCGGCAGCGGCCGCGACAGACGAGGACGCCTCACTCAGCTTCCATGAGGTGAGACCACGGGCGCAGCGGTGACGGCCGCGATGGGACTGAAAGTGCCATACCACAGTTAGGTGAGCACACTAAGAAGGCCGCTGAGCCAGCGCTGCGGGCAATACCAAAAGAGTTATAACCTGGCCCTGGCACGCTGAGCCAATCTCAGGAGACACCTGACTGGTAGGAAATGGCGTTTAGTTACCCGGATCGTGACACACTCAGGGCAATCCTGAGTACCTGGTACAGACTCCTCTGAGGAAGACACCTCCACAACCTCCAAAAATGTTTTGTTCTGATATGACACTGAGCAGTGATACTGAGCACTGATGATACTACTGAGCAGTGATACTGAGAACTGACACTGAGCAGCACGATGCAGCACAAGACAATGAGCACTGATGAGGATACTAGAACTGGACTATTGTACTGTAGTTTACTGGTCACCACAATGCAGCACAAGACAATGAGTAGTGATCCTGAGCAATGATGAGGATACTAGAACTGACACTGGGCAGCGAGAACAGCACTGGACTATTGTACTGTTGTATACTGGTCACCACAATGCAGCACAAGACAATGAGTAGTGATACTGAGCAATGATGAGGATACTGGAACTGACACTGGGCAGCGAGAACAGCACTGGACTATTGTACTGTAGTAGTATACTGGTAACCACAATGCAGCAGCAAGACAATGAGCACTGATGAGGATACTTGAACTGACACTGGGCAGCGAGAACAACACTGGACTATTGTACTGTAGTATACTGGTCACCACAATGCAGCACAAGACAATGAGTAGTGATACTGAGCACTGATGAGTATACTAGAACTGACACTGGGCAGCGAGAACAGCACTGGACTATTGTACTGTAGTATACTGGTCACCACAATGCTGCACAAGACAATGAGTAGTGATCCTGAGCAATGATGAGGATACTAGAACTGACACTGGGCAGCGAGAACAGCACTGGACTATTGTACTGTAGTATACTGGTCACCACAATGCAGCACAGATAATGAGCACTGATATTGAGCTGATATTGAGCTTTCCACTCAGAGAATGTAGCCACGTCCTCTCGCTATCTCGACAATGCACGAGTGAAAATGGTGGCGACGCGCGGCTCTTTATATGGAATCCGAATCTCGCGACAATCCGACAGCGGGATGATGACGTTTTGCCCCGTTCGGGTTTACCGAGTAAGGCGGGAAGAACCGAGGCTGCCTCAGACCCGTGTAAACCACGTGAAGTTCGGGGGGGGTTCGGATCTCGGAGAACCGAACCCGCTCATCTCTAGTATAAACTATCATAGTAATGACGTTACATCCCAGTCAAACAACATGGTATGTTTCCAGTAACATCAGATACTGGAGGTGCTGGAAAGTCTGGGTACTCCAGGCGCCTTCCACACTGTGTGAATCTAATCTAATGTGTACAATCCTTTAATTCTCCATCCCCCTCTTCCAGAAGATAAACAGAATTAAAGCAAATTAAATTAATAAGGTATCTTATAGCTACCGGCAGATGCCAGTCAGCAGCAGATTAGAAATCCCTGATGGCTCCGTTTTTATTGTATTTATAAACAGAAAATGGAATATATATCATCAAACGTAATATATGAAATGTACTATCAGTCATTTGGTTTTATCCTACTGTAAAGTATAGGAACCCTGGCCACTAAAGGGCCGTATTCACGGCCAGATTTGGGGAGAGATGTGTGCTGAGCGTGCAGGGGTAGACGGGGGGACGGGGGGGGGGGGGGTGCGCTCATTTCACCCAGCGGGTGAAATGAGTGACCTGCTAGACTGAGCCGATCTAACACCAGCGATAGCTATGCATGGGGCCACGCTATCGTTGTGGGGGTACTCAAAGGGTATCCCCCTTTAAGATATGACTATCAGTTACATTATAATGGGTGAATTCCTTCTATTGTCTCATGACCAAAATCTGTTTGTTCTTCACCCTGTTTTTGACCCCCTCTTCTAATCCTTTATCATGCAGATACCCTGGATGCAGTTTTCCATAATGTCTGCAAAACTGTATTGTGTCATGAACTTCTGTAACTTGACTTTATATTCACTTTTATTGTGATCCGCTAATAACTTTTTACTCTACAAACTTGTCAGCCTTGTAATAAAACAACTGTTCAACAGTCGTAAAATAGATTAGCATACCCACACAATTCTCCCAGTGATCTCACAAGGATGGCAGTGTAGATGGAAAGAAGTGCTAGCATGATGTGTGTGTGCCTCCCATTGTACCTCTAGTCCAAATTTTGATCCGATTGTCCGTTTGGGCGTTATCATTCACGCAACGCAAGCCACGCATCGGTAATTATCTGGAGGTTTATTAAAATTCTAATTACAAAGTTTTCCTATTTTCCACCTGAAGAATACCTATGTTACATTTCAGCTTCCTAACATATCGGGAAGTAAGAGAATTATACCCCTTTTACACTCGCAGGCTCGGGTCATTCCCGGGAATGTGTCCTGGTATATTTCCCGGGATACATTCCCGGGAATGACCCTTTTACATTAGCGGCCCGACCCGGCATATTGCCGGTTCGGTGACGTCACTGCTGACTCTACCGGAGGCGGTGCTTGGAGATAATCTTCTCCAAGCACCGCCTCCTCCTATGCAGAGAACGGGTGCCGGGTCGCCTTGACCCGGTATACTCGTTCACACTGCACAGCTTCCCGGGATGGTCCCGGATTCAACCCAGGTCGAGACCTGGGTTGAAATCCCGGGATGCTCGTCCCGGTAAATTGTAAGTGTACCCTTTTACACTGACAAAAATCCCGGGATGATGCACGTCCACGTGCAAAATCTCGGGATAAATTGTCAGTATAAAAGGGGTATTAGGGATGAGTGCAGGCTTGGACTGGCCCACAGGGGTACAGGGGAAACCACTGGTGGGCCCTACTGCCTGGGGCCCCACCTCCTGCTCTAAGGATCAGGTTCCAGACTGTGCACTTGAATTATACATTATACATATGTTACCTTATACTGGACTATGGTGAATTTTCTACAGTGCATTGCTGTTATGAATCTGTTATTAATTCTGGTACATTATCATGCATGCAGCAGCTGAATTTACTGTATATATTTATGAAGGGGCCCAGACGATGCACCGTATAATGGTTAGTTAAACCTATGAGGTGGCAGGCCATACCCCCTCTGCAAACTGATCACACCCCTAACACAGGCCCCTACCATTGCATTCCCCCATTGGGCACTACATGCCCCAGTCCGACACTGGATGAGTGAGTGAGTGAGTGAGTGAGTGAGTGAGTGAGTGAGTGAGTGAGTGTGTGAGTTAGTAAGTGAGGGCTTTTGCATTTATATATGTATATAACACTCACTTTTTCCTGCAAGAAAAAAGAACCAGCACTCACATTTCAGTAGCAGCGTTTTTACTTGAAAAAATAGGATTTTAATACCTACCGGTAAATCCTTTTCTCCTAGTCCGTAGAGGATGCTGGGGTCCACTTCAGTACCATGAGGTATAGACGGTTCTGCAGGAGCCATGGGCACTTAAAAGACTTTTCAAGGGTGTGAACTGGCTCCTCCCTCTATGCCCCTCCTCCAGACCTCAGTTATAGGAACTGTGCCCAGGGAGACGGACATTTAGAGGAAAGGATTTACTTTTATACTAATGGTGAGATTCATACCAGCTCACACCTCAACCATGCCGCACAACATGGCATTCAACATGACACACGCCAACAGGCATGAACCATTTACAGCAACATGCTGAAAACAAATGAAACACAACTTGTGTAACTATAAAGACCAAACTACAGGTAAAGTACGCACTGGGTCGGGTGCCCAGCATACTCTACAGACTAAGAGAAAAGGATTTACCGGTAGGTATTAAAATCCTATTTTCTCATACGTCCTAGAGGATGCTGGGGTCCACTTCAGTACCATGAGGTTATACCAAAGCTCCAGTACGGGCGGGAGAGTGCGGATGACCCTGCAGCACCGATTGACCAAACTTGAGGTCCTCATCGGCCAAAGTGTCAAACTTATAAAATTTAGCAAATGCGTTTGACCCTGACCAAGTAGCTGCTCGGCAAAGTTGTAAAGCCGAGACGCCCCGGGCAGCCGCCCAGGATGAGCCCACTTTCCTAGTAGAATGGGCCTTCACCAACTTCGGTACCGGCAAACCTGCCGTAAAATGAGCGTGCTGAATTGTCCATCTGATCCAGCGCGCAATAGTCTGCTTAGAAGCAGGACACTCAATCTTGTTGGGAGCATACAGGACAAACAGAGCCTCTGTTTTCCGTAACCGAGCTGTTCTTGCGACATAAATCTTCAAAGCTCTAACAAATCTAGAGACTGTGACTCAGTGAAAGTGTCAGTAGCCACTGGCACCACAATAGGTTGGTTTATGTGAAAGGACGAAACCACCTTTGGAAGAAATTGTTGACGAGTTCTTAACTCTGCCCTATCTTCATGGAAGATCAGGTAAGGGCTCTTGTGAAACAAGGCCCCCAACTCAGACACCCGCCTTGCGGATGCCAAGGCCAAAAGCATCACCACTTTCCAAGTGAGAAACTTCAATTCTATCTCCTGCAGAGGTTCAAACCAATCTGATTGAAGGACCTGCAACACCACATTAAGGTCCCATGGTGCCACTGGAGGCACAAATGGAGGCTGGATGTGCAGAACCCCTTTCACCAACGTCTGAACTTCTGGAAAGGAGGCCAATTGTTTTTGACAGAAAACTGATAAGGCCGAAATCTGGACCTTGATTGACCCCAATCTAAGGCCCGCATCCACACCAGCCTGCAGAAAATGGAGAAAACGTCCCAACTCAAACTCTTCCGTAGGAGCCTTCTTGGATTCACACCAAGACACATATTTTCTCCAAATACGGTGGTACCGTTTAGACGTTACTCCTTTCCTGGCCTGAATAAGAGTGGGGATGATTTCCTTGGGAATACCCTTTCGGGCTAGGATCCGACGCTCAACAGCCATGCCGTCAAACGTAGCCGCGGTAAGTCTTGATACACACACGGCCCCTGCTGTAGTAGGTTTTCTCGAGGAGGAAGAGGCAGAGGATCTTCTATGAGCAACTTCTGAAGATCTGGATACCAAGCCCTCCTTGGCCAGTCTGGGGCAATGAAAATTGCTCAAACTCTTGTTCTTCTTCTTATTTTGAGAACTTTTGGAATCAGTGGAAGTGGAGGGAAAACATATACTGACCGAAACACCCACTGGGTCACTAGTGCATCCACTGCTATTGCTTGAGGGTCTCTCGACCTGGAACAATATCTCTGAAGCTTCTTGTTTAGACAAAATTAGAACATGTCTACTTGAGGAAGTCCCCAAAGACATGTCACCTCTGCGAAGACTTCTTGGTGGAGGCCCCACTCTTCTGGATGGAGATCGTGTCTGCTGAGGAAGTCTGCTTCCCAGTTGTCCACTCCCGGAATGAAAATTGTTGACAGAGCTCTAACATGTCTTTCTGCCCAGAGGAGAATCCTTGTCACCTCTGCCATTTCCGCTCTGCTTTTCGTTCCGCCTTGCCTGTTTATGTACGCGACTGCTGTTACATTGTCCGACTGGATCTGCACGGGATGATCTTGAAGAAGATGTACCGCTTGTAGAAGAACGTTTATGTGAAGGCAGGCTTCCTGACTTGACCATTTTCCTTGGAAGCTTTCCCCCTGTGTGACAGCTCCCCAGCCTCGGAGACTTGCATCTGTGGTTATTAGGACCCAGCCGTGAATCCCAAACCTGCGTCCCTCTAGTAGGTGAGAACTGTATAGCCACCACAGGAGCAAAATCCTGGCCTTGGGGGACAGGATTATTTCCGGTGAATGTGTAGGTGGAATCCAGACCACTTGTCCAACAGGTCCCACTGGAATACTCTGACATGAAATCGGCCAAACTGTATGGCCTCGTAGGCCGCTACTATTTTCCCCAACAACCGAATGCATTGATGGATCGACATGCTTGTTGGTTTCAATATTTGTTTGACCATTTTCTGGATTTCCAGAGCCTTTTCCACTGGAAGAAATATTCTCCGTACTTCTGTGTCCAGAATCATCCCTAAAAAGGACAATCTTGTCGTCGGTTCCAACTGCGAGTTTGGAAAATTCATGATCCAACTGTGTTGTTGGAGTATTGACAGGGAGAGTGCGATGTTCTGCACCAACTATTCCCTGGATCTCGCTTTTATCAGGAGATCTTCCAGATAAGGAATCATATTGACTCCTTTTTGACGAAAGAGAACCATCATCTCCGCCATCACCTTGGTGAATAGCCTCGGTGCCATGGAGAATCCGAACGGCAACGTCTGGAACTGGTAATGGCAATCCTGTACTGCGAATCTCAGATAAGCTTGGTGAGGAGGATAAATGGGAACCTGCAAGTAAGCATCCTTTATGTCTACTGACACCATGAAGTCCCCCTCCTCCAGACTGGAAATCACTACCCTCAGGGATTCCATCTTGAACTTGAACCTTTTCAGGTAGAGATTCAGATTTTTCAGGTTTAAAATCGGTCTGACTGAGCCGTCCGGCTTCGGAACTACGAAGAGGCTTGAATAAAAACCTTCTCCTTGCTGTGCCAAGGGTACCAGGACAATGACCTGATCCTGACATAATTTTTGAATTGCCATTGGTACTGCCTCTCTTCCCGGAAGAGAAGCTGGCAAGGTCGATTTGAAAAATCGGCATGGGGGGACGTCTTGAAACTCTAGTTTGTACCCATGGGACACTATTTGTAAAACCCATTGGTCCAGGCCAGATTGAATCCAGAATTGTCTGAAAAGTTTCAGACGTGCTCCCACCCGAGCGGACTCCCGCAAGGGAGCCCCAGCGTCATGCTGCAGATTTGGCAGAAGCAGGGGTGGACTTCTGCTCCTGCGATCCGGGAGACGCTGCAGATTTCTTTCCTTTTCCCCTTCCCCTACCTTCAAAAAGGGGGAGCCTTTTTGTATTTGTTGGGCCAAAAGGACTGCCAAAAGGCCAAAAGGACTGCATGTGAGAGTGATGTGTCTTTTTCGCCGGTGTAGGAGCATAAGGCAAGAATGTCGACTTACCTGGGGTAGCCGCCGAGACTAACGCATCCAGCCCATCACCAAACAAGGCCTCACCTTTATACGGGAGAGCCTCCATATTTCTTTTGGAATCTGCATCAGCATTCCACTGGCGAATCCACAATGCCCTCCGAGCCGATACTGCCATGGTAGCGGCTCTTGATCCCAAGAGACCAATATATTTCATGGTTTCTAGTACGTACGCAGCAGCGTCTTTTATATGACCTAACGTTAGGAGTATCTCGTCTCCATCTATTGTGTCAATGTCTAATGACAAGTTTTCTGACCACTTTTCAATAGCACTACTCACCCACGCACAGACAATGGTATGTCTGAGTAGTGTCCCATTGGCCACATCAATAGATCACCTCACTCACTTGCGGTCTGTCGGCTCCTTAAGTGAAGCCATTCCATGCGCAGGGAGAAACACCTTTTCTCTTTTATGACAGGGCCCTGTCTAAAATGCGGGTTGACTCCCACCTTTTGGAAAAGGGTAAGCTTCCTGAATTGCTTTTGGGAATCTGAAATTTCTTTTCAGGTTATATCAGACTCCCTCCAAGAGAGGTGGAGGGCAAATTACATTACTTCTTTACTAAAGTAAACCCTCTCCTTGTGGTAAAAGAGGGGGCTTCGTAACTTCTAACACCTCCTTTATAGCTAAAACATGTTTTGAATGCATTTTGCTAACTTAGGACCTATTCCCCTGGAATCACTAGTGTCGACACAGGAATCAGAGTCCGTGTCGGTATCAGTTTGTACTACTTGTGCAAATTTGTATGTGACCCAGAGGGGTCCCTGTGGATGAAAGGCAGAACTTTTAAAAATCACATCTTCAACAGATTATATTCAGTTTTCTGTATGAGATTCAGTCCAACCTCTTACTGATATGATTCATACTATCATGTAACCTTTCACCCAGTCAGGGTCTTGGTGTCATATTACACCTCTGTGTCTCTAACATGTCTACCACAGAGGAAGAGAGAGTTCCCTGCCACAGATATGTCACACACGTGCACAACCACACCACAGACACTCCGGGACTTATAGGGGACAGACCCACAGTAAAATCTGTCAGAGGGACACAGATAGGATTTGACAGTTCACAACCCAGCGCCAGTAACACAATGTCTGTGAACACAAAATGCCCACTAACATGCAGCGCTTTTATAATGCTAATCACACAATTATATAGCACCAAATTCACTGTGGCCCCCCCTGTTTTGCACCCTGATACTTATTCGGTAGTGGAGGAGGACCAGCGTTGTCTCTGCAGCCTGAGGAGAGAGAGAAAATGGCGCTGAGCAGTGTGCTGGCTGACTGAGAAGGAATCTCCACTCTTCAATGGCGTGTTTCTCCTCAGCTTTTAATGAGTAATTTTTTATACTGGCGGGGGTAGGACTGTGCCTCAGCAACTTATGCCCCTTATTTATGCCAGTTTCCATAGGTTTTATGCTGCCCAGGGCGCCCCCCCGCGCCCTGCACCCTGCAGTGCCTGTGTATGTGTGGGCAACATGGCGCTCTGCGCTCCCGCCAGCCACGCGGTACCTTTAGCCGTTACTTTCTTGATTGAAGATCTGTCTTCTAACACTCACCTGTCTTCTGACTTCTGGCTCTGTGAGGGGGTGACGGCGTGCTGTGGGAGTGAGCATCTAGGCACGGCTAGTGTTCAGTTCCCTTCAGGAGCTAATGGTGTCCTGTCAGCCAGAAGCAGAGCCATGAAACTCTTTAGGAATTTGGTTCCTACTTCTGCCCCCTCAGTCCCACGAAGCAGGGAGACTGTTGCCAGCAGTTCTCCCTGAAAATAATAAACCTAACATAAGTCAGTAGAGCTCCTCTGGAGTGCATCCAGTCTGCTGGGCACATTTCTAAAACTGAGGTCTGGAGGAGGGGCATAGAGGGAGGAGCCAGTTCACACCCTTGAAAAGTCTTAAAGTGCCCATGGCTCCTGCGGAACTGTCTATACCCCATGGTACTGTAGTGGACCCCAGCATCCTCTAGGACGTATGAGAAAAAAAGGAAAAAGCTCAATACAGTAAAAATGTAATGGTAGCAGCAGTCCAACAGCCATTTCAACCACAATCAATTGGTCTTCCTCAGTGGCTCAATTGAACAGATCCTCTCACCCAGACACTCACTCTGTCCCCTACCAGACCTGTCCCTGCACACTCACCGTCACCCACCAGACCTGTCCAAACACCCTCCCTGTCACCTGCCAGACCTGTCCCTGCACACTGACTCTGTCACCCACCAGACCTGTCCATACAGTCTCCCTGTCACCCGCCAGACCTGTCCCCGCACACTCACCCAGTCCCCTATCAGACCTGCCCGCACATTCATCATCACCCACCAGACCTGTCCACACACTCTCCCTGTCACCTGCACGCTTACTCTGTCACCCACCAGACCTTTACTCCATGCCCCCAGCATGATGAAAATGAGGGGATGGCTCGTGGTATGCCCCTTGTTATGATGCCATACCCACTTCCCCATGGCAAAAAAAGTACCCCTTCACCTTCCCCTATCGTGGAGACCCCCCCTGTCATTTTGTTCTGGATCCACCCCTGATCCCAGTGATGTGCCTGCAGAGAGTCTAGTGTCTCCAGCTGATGGTGCGGCCCGCGGAGGGTATGTAGTGTAAGGCGCCTGTTCAGCTATCTGATGGTGCCCTGGAGTAGTCAGGTCTGTGGTTGGCGGGAGGCAACATAGTGGCCCGGCTTCAGGATCTACAGCATTAGAGCAGGGATGGATGTGGGAGACAGCGGCGGTGTCAGTGCGAAGGTGACAGATGTAGCAGTTGCCTGTGAGCCAGTGACCCTAGCAGCAGGTATAATGGGCTAGGGGTACTGCATGTTCAGTGGTCTCCACTCTGGCCTGTGTTCTGCTGATGGGGGAGCTGCAGGGCACTGTGTGTAAGGGTCTGGGGCTGGTAATTAAAGCTAATAGCAATATGCAGCACTTATTGAGAAAGCCAAACGAGTGACAGTATGGTGAATGGTGCCCCTCTGAGTGCGGTAATACCTGCAAGTGGCATTCAAGCTGCTGGGAAGGTGGCTGTGCTGTGGGAAAGGAATTGGCATGTAATGCGGGGACAATACATCAGAAATGATGGGGGGCACTCTGACTTTCGCTTCTGGGCACGTAGAGTGAACTTACGCCACTGAACCTGTGCATTGCAGTTTATGGAGATGTCAGGATGTTACAGTCAGCATAAGTCTCTGGTTCTGAGATCTCTCTGCCTGTCGGTAAGGTACTCCTTAAATGATTGACAGTATTCAGTTTGAGCAGAAATTTGGTGGTGGAATGTGTAAATTAATTAGTAACTAGGGGAGAGGTGAGTGTAACCTTGGAGAGAGATAAAGTACCAACCAAGAAGCCTCTAACTGCTATTTTTAAGGCTGTGTTTGGAAATGTCAGGAGCTAATTGCATTCCTCCCAGCTGTCCTGATTTTCGCGGGACAGTCCCATTTTTTATGGGACTGTCCCGCTGTCCCATCCGTGGGCCGCAGTGTCCCGCAGTGGTGGGTGGCAGGGGCGGATTGGGATCGAACACCAGCCCGGGAAATTTATGGAAGCAGCCCGAATGGGGACGGAGTCTTTTGAGGGGGAGGGCCTGTCTAGAGGGCGGGGTCACTCCTCAGGGGTCCTGATTCTGAGATAGACACAGTTGGGGTCTCCTTTGTCTTACGTCACGCTAATGTTTACCTGTGACTTTATGCATATGCTGCTACTACAATGCCCTTCCCTTATGTACATCCGTGCGTCTGAATATACAAGGACTGATATGCCCACTTTCAGTGTCTACTGACACTGCAGTCATGCCTTTACTTCTGATTTTATTGATTTTTCATTCTACAACCCCCTTTTTTTTAACCTTATATGTTTCAAAGTACAGGAAGGGGGAGCACACACTACATACAGCACAGTAAAGGGAGGGAGCACACACTACATACAGCACAGTACAGGGAGGGAGCACACACTACATACAGCACAGTACAGGGAGGGTGCACACACTACATACAGCACAGTACAGGGAGGGTGCACACACTATATACAGCACAGTACAGGAAGGGAGCACACACTACATACAGCACAGTACAGGGAGGGAGCACACACTACATACAGCACAGTACAGGGAGGGGAAGCACACGCTATATACAGCACAGTACAGGGAGGGAGCACACACTACATACAGCACAGTACAGGGAGGGAGCACACACTACATACAGCACAGTACAGGAAGGGAGCATACACTACATACAGCACAGTACAGGGAGGGAGCACACACTACATACAGCACAGTACAGGAAGGGAGCATACACTACATACAGCACAGTACAGGGAGGGAGCACACACTACATACAGCACAGTACAGGGAGGGAGCACACACTACATACAGCACAGTACAGGGAGGGAGCACATACTACATACAGCACAGGAAGGGAGCACACACTACATACAGCACAGTACAGGGAGGGAGCATACACTACATACAGTACAGTACAGGGAGGGAGCACACACTATATACAGCACAGTACAGGGAGGGAGCACACACTACATACAGCACAGTACAGGGAGGGAGCACACACTACATACAGCACAGTACAGGGAGGGAGCACACACTACATACAGCACAGTACAGGGAGGGAGCACACACTACATACAGCACAGTGCAGGGAGGGAGCACACACTACATACAGCACAGTACAGGGAGGGAGCACACACTACATACAGCACAGTACAGGAAGGGGGAGCACACATTACATACAGCACAGTACAGGAAGGGAGCACACACTACATACAGCACAGTACAGGGAGGGAGCACACACTACATACAGCACAGTACAGGGAGGGAACACACACTACATACAGCACAGTACAGGGAGGGAGCATACACTATATACAGCACAGTACAGGGAGGGAGCACACACTACATAGAGCATAGTACAGGGAGGGAGTACACACTACATACAGCACAGTACAGGGAGGGAGAGCACACACTATATACAGTACAGTACAGGGAGGGAGCACACACTACATACAGCACAGTACAGGAAGGGGGAGCACACACTACATACAGCGCAGTACAGGGAGGGAGCACACACTACATACAGCACAGTACAGGGAGGGAGCACACACTACATACAGCACAGTACAGGAAGGGGGAGCACACACTAAATACAGCGCAGTACAGGGAGGGGGAGCACACACTACATATAGCGCAGTGCAGGGAGGGAGCACACACTACATACAGCACAGTACAGGGAGGGAGCACACACTACATACAGCACAGTACAGGGAGGGAGAGCACACACTACATACAGCACAGTACAGGGAGGGAGCACACACTACATACAGCACAGTACAGGGAGGGAGCACACATTACATACAGCACAGTAGAGGGTGGGAGTACACACTACATACAGCACAGTACAGGAAGGGGTAGCACACACTACATACAGCACAGTACAGGAAGGGAGCACACACTACATACAGCACAGTACAGGGAGGGAGCACACACTACATACAGCACAGTACAGGGAGGGAGCACACACTACATACAGCACAGTAGAGGGTGGGAGTACACACTACATACAGCACAGTACAGGAAGGGGTAGCACACACTACATACAGCACAGTACAGGAAGGGAGCACACACTACATACAGCACAGTACAGGGAGGGAGCACACACTACATACAGCACAGTACAGGGAGGGAGCACACACTACATACAGCACAGTACAGGAAGGGAGCATACACTACATACAGCACAGTACAGGGAGGGAGCACACACTACATACAGCACAGTACAGGGAGGGAGCACACACTACATACAGCACAGTACAGGGAGGGAGCACACACTACATACAGCACAGTACAGGAAGGGGGAGCACACACTACATACAGCACAGTACAGGGAGGGAGCACACACTACATACAGCACAGTGCAGGGAGGGAGTACACACAACATACAGCATAGTACAGGAAGGGGGAGCACACACTACATACAGCACAGTACAGGGAGGGAGCACACACTACATACAGCACAGCACAGGGAGGGAGCACACACTACATACAGCACAGTACAGGGAGGGAGCACACACTACATACAGCACAGTACAGGGAGGGAGCACACACTACATACAGCACAGTACAGGGAGGGAGCACACACTACATACAGCACAGTACAGGGCGGGAGTACACACTACATACAGCATAGTACAGGAAGGGGGAGCACACACTACATACAGCACAGTACAGGAAGGGAGCACACACTACATACAGCACAGTACAGGGAGGGAGCACACACTACATACAGCACAGTACAGGGAGGGGGAGCACACACTACATACAGCACAGTACAGGGAGGGGGAGCACACACTACATACAGCATGCACACACTACATACAGCACAGTACAGGGAGGGAGCACATACTACATACAGCACAGTACAGGGAGGGAGCACACACTACATACAGCACAGTACAGGGAGGGAGCACACACTACATACAGCACAGTACAGGGAGGGGGAGCACACACTACATACAGCACAGTAGAGGGTGGGAGTACACACTACATACAGCACAGTACAGGAAGGGGGAGCACACACTACATACAGCACAGTACAGGGAGGGAGCACACACTACATACAGCACAGTACAGGGAGGGAGCACACACTACATACAGCACAGTACAGGAAGGGGGAGCACACACTACATACAGCACAATACAGGGAGGGAGGGAGCACACACTACATACAGCACAGTACAGGGAGGGGGAGCACACACTAAATACAGCACAGTACAGGGAGGGAGCACACACTACATACAGCACAGTACAGGAAGGGAGCACACACTACATACAGCACAGTACAGGGAGAGAGCACACACTACATACAGCACAGTACAGGGAGGGAGCACACACTACATACAGCACAGTACAGGGAGGGAGCACACACTACATACAGCACAGTACAGGGAGGGAGCACACACTACATACAGCACAGTACAGGGAGGGAGCACACACTACATACAGCACAGTACAGGGAGAGAGCACACACTACATACAGCACAGTACAGGGAGGGAGCACACACTACATACAGCATAGTACAGGGAGAGAGCACACACTACATACAGCACAGTACAGGGAGAGAGCACACACTACATACAGCACAGTACAGGGAGGGAGTACACACAAGTAGTGAAACACAGATACAGGGGACCAGCGCAGTGGAATCTGTCCCAGTAGACAATCCTCCCCTGATTACATACGTAGCCACCGCATTACATAAATAGGCCTATTATCATGGACAGACATTGGGCAGCTATAGGGCTGAAGGACGTTGCATTAGAGATTGTCCCAGGGCTGGCTGTGAGTGCTGCCTGATCGGCTGACATCCTGAGAACAAGATACGTCCTGCTCCTGTCCAGCCCCCAAACCATACACTGTGACCAGGGACGCCCTAACCCTTACACCATCATGATAATGCAAATAATGTAATTCAAAATAACCTCTCTGCCGGGTCCCCTTCAGTGCTCAGTCGCCGCTCTGTCCAGTTCAGTGAGAGTGCGGGAGCTAGGGTGGCGGCGGGTGTAGTGAACCCGGCTCCGACCATCGCTATGCTGCTGCTCCCAGGCCGGGCTCGTTGAAGTGACCTTTGGCCGAGGCCAGAGAGTGGATGCTGCTGGGCTGGTTAACTTTCTCCAGGTCCCCCATTGGTAGAACAGCTTCACCACTTTTCACGGCTAGCAGTACCTGGAAGTACCCGCTAGCCTATCTTCCGGATTGCATTCCAATGAACCACAAGTACTGGAAGCAGTGTGAGCCAGCCCAGCCTAAGTGTGAATCAGCCTGGCTGAGGGGGATATGAAACCGGCCCATCGGAATCTGTCATGGTGTCCTGGTGGGCCAATCCGCCCCTGGTGGGTGGCCAGTTGGGAGGCTACTGTCATTCACCACTCTGCTGTAGAGCAGCGGTGAACAGACGCTGTGCGCATGCGCCAGCATCTATTCACAGGTGACAGAGGGACTGGAGGCATGCCAGCAGCTCACAGAGCGCTGCCCATGCCCCCACTGTGACAAAAACGGGATGGCAGGTGGTCGCTGCATTGTCGCAAAGCCACACCCCCTTTTACCAAGGCCACACACCCTTTTTGGGTGAGCGCAGCTCCGCCATGCAATGGAGTCCTGAATATGATCTAATAAAAGTTTGGAGGTATGTAATCGGTTGGTACTTAATCTCTCCCTACTCTATGTCTCTCCAGCATTTGATACATCTCCTCCTAGAAAGGCAACATATATGCAGAAAAGCTAATGAAAGCACTTTGCATACTTAAATGGGATGCAGAAAATGGGTCTTAAAATAAAGCTCCAAAAAGCTCATGTTTAAATAGCGGATTTACACCATACTTGCCTACTCTGCCGGAATGGCTGGGAGGCTCCCGAAAATCGGGTGACCCTCCTGGCCCCCCGAAAGAGCAGGCAAGTCTCCCGATTTATGGGGTCCCCCCTGCCCAGCCGCCCACTTAGCGATTAAAGTGGGCGGTCCGGGCAGTCGATGACATGATTCTTGCTAAATCGCGCCATTATAGCCACGCCCCCTGTAGTATAATGCAGGTAATAGTGGCATTACACAGTGGGGGGCGTAGCTTACATGATGCGATCCATCGACCACGCCCCGTTTCGCCTCCGCCTCACCCCCATTCCGCCTCTGTACGTCACGTCACTGCCCCGCCCCCTGCTGAGCCAAGCTGGCTGCTCTCTCCCGGAGAGAGCAGCCATAAAGTCGGCAACTATGATTTACACCCATATGTTCAGGCATTCACAATGCAAGATGAATCCTGCTCTGCATATGGGATTCTCTATTTAAAATGAATGTTATGCAACTACAGCAGAGGTTCCCAAACTGTGTGCCGTGGCTCCCTGGGGTGCCTCGGGACACATGCAGGGGTGCCCTGGGTTGGTGGTCCAGGACCAATTCAAATTATTCATGGTGAAAATAATAGGCAAAACCAGTGCTGGTGGCTGCCAGTCATAAAATATGTGTCCAAACAGAAGCAAATCTTGTCCCTCACCACACAACTGACCCTAAAGGATGACATATAAACTAGAGATGTGCACTTGAAATTTTTCGGGTTTTGTGTTTTGGTTTTGGGTTCGGTTCCGCGGCCGTGTTTTGGGTTCGACCGCGTTTTGGCAAAACCTCACCGAATTTTTTTTGTCGGATTCGGGTGTTTTTTTCAAAAAACACTAAAAAACAGCTTAAATCATAGAATTTGGGGGTCATTTTGATCCCAAAGTATTATTAACCTCAAAAACCATAATTTCCACTCATTTTCAGTCTATTCTGAATACCTCACACCTCACAATATTATTTTTAGTCCTAAAATTTGCACCGAGGTCGCTGGATGACTAAGCTAAGCGACCCTAGTGGCCGACACAAACACCTGGCCCATCTAGGAGTGGCACTGCAGTGTCACGCAGGATGGCCCTTCCAAAAAACACTCCCCAAACAGCACATGACGCAAAGAAAAAAAGAGGCGCAATGAGGTAGCTGTGTGAGTAAGATAAGCGACCCTAGTGGCCGACACAAACACCGGGCCCATCTAGGAGTGGCACTGCAGTGTCACGCAGGATGGCCCTTCCAAAAAACACTCCCCAAACAGCACATGACGCAAAGAAAAAAAGAGGCGCAATGAGGTAGCTGTGTGAGTAAGATAAGCGACCCTAGTGGCCGACACAAACACCGGGCCCATCTAGGAGTGGCACTGCAGTGTCACGCAGGATGGCCCTTCCAAAAAACACTCCCCAAACAGCACATGACGCAAAGAAAAATGAAAGAAAAAAGAGGTGCAAGATGGAATTGTCCTTGGGCCCTCCCACCCACCCTTATGTTGTATAAACAGGACATGCACACTTTAACCAACCCATCATTTCAGTGACAGGGTCTGCCACACGACTGTGACTGAAATGACGGGTTGGTTTGGACCCCCACCAAAAAAGAAGCAATTAATCTCTCCTTGCACAAACTGGCTCTACAGAGGCAAGATGTCCACCTCATCATCATCCTCCGATATATCACCGTGTACATCCCCCTCCTCACAGATTATCAATTCGTCGCCACTGGAATCCACCATCTCAGCTCCCTGTGTACTTTGTGGAGGCAATTGCTGCTGGTCAATGTCTCCACGGAGGAATTGATTATAATTCATTTTAATGAACATCATCTTCTCCACATTTTCTGGAAGTAACCTCGTACGCCGATTGCTGACAAGGTGAGCGGCGGCACTAAACACTCTTTCGGAGTACACACTTGTGGGAGGGCAACTTAGGTAGAATAAAGCCAGTTTGTGCAAGGGCCTCCAAATTGCCTCTTTTTCCTGCCAGTATAAGTACGGACTGTGTGACGTGCCTACTTGGATGCGGTCACTCATATAATCCTCCACAATTCTTTCAATGGGGAGAGAATCATATGCAGTGACAGTAGACGACATGTCCGTAATCGTTGACAGGTCCTTCAGTCCGGACCAGATGTCAGCATCAGCAGTCGCTCCAGACTGCCCTGCATCACCGCCAGCGGGTGGGCTCGGAATTCTGAGCCTTTTCCTCGCACCCCCAGTTGCGGGTGAATGTGAAGGAGGAGATGTTGACAGGTCGCGTTCCGCTTGACTTGACAATTTTCTCACCAGCAGGTCTTTGAACCCCAGCAGACTTGTGTCTGCCGGAAAGAGAGATCCAAGGTAGGTTTTAAATCTAGGATCGAGCACGGTGGCCAAAATGTAGTGCTCTGATTTCAACAGATTGACCACCCGTGAATCCTTGTTAAGCGAATTAAGGGCTCCATCCACAAGTCCCACATGCCTAGCGGAATCGCTCCGTGTTAGATCCTCCTTCAATGTCTCCAGCTTCTTCTGCAAAAGCCTGATGAGGGGAATGACCTGACTCAGGCTGGCAGTGTCTGAACTGACTTCACGTGTGGCAAGTTCAAAGGGCAGCAGAACCTTGCACAACGTTGAAATCATTCTCCACTGCGCTTGAGACAGGTGCATTCCACCTCCTATATCGTGCTGAATTGTATAGGCTTGAATGGCCTTTTGCTGCTCCTCCAACCTCTGAAGCATTGAATTCCACCTCGTTACCACTTCTTGCTTCAGATGATGGCAGGGCAGGTTCAGGCGTTTTTGGTGTTGCTCCAGTCTTCTGTACGTGGTGCCTGTACGCCGAAAGTGTCCCGCAATTCTTCTGGCCACCGACAGCATCTCTTGCACGCCCCTGTCGTTTTTTAAAAAATTCTGCACCACCAAATTCAAGGTATGTGCAAAACATGGGACGTGCTGGAATTTGCCCAGATTTAATGCGCACACAATATTGCTGGCGTTGTCCGATGCCACAAATCCACAGGAGAGTCCAATTGGGGTAAGCCATTCCGCGATGATCTTCCTCAGTTGCCGTAAGAGGTTTTCAGCTGTGTGCGTATTCTGGAAACCGGTGATACAAAGCGTAGCCTGCCTAGGAAAGAGTTGGCGTTTGCGAGATGCTGCTACTGGTGCCGCCGCTGCTGTTCTTGCGGCGGGAGTCCATATATCTACCCAGTGGGCTGTCACAGTCATATAGTCCTGACCCTGCCCTGCTCCACTTGTCCACATGTCCGTGGTTAAGTGGACATTGGGTACAGCTGCATTTTTTAGGACACTGGTGACTCTTTTTCTGAGGTCTGTGTACATTTTCGGTATCGCCTGCCTAGAGAAATGGAACCTAGATGGTATTTGGTACCGGGGACACAGTACCTCCAACAAGTCTCTAGTTGGCTCTGCAGTAATGATGGATACCGGAACCACGTTTCTCACCACCCAGGATGCCAAGGCCTCAGTTATCCGCTTTGCAGCAGGATGACTGCTGTGATATTTCATCTTCCTCGCAAAGGACTGTTGGACAGTCAATTGCTTGGTGGAAGTAGTAAAAGTGGGCTTACGAGTACGACTTCCCCTCTGGGATGACCATCGACTCCCAGCAGCAACAACAGCAGCGCCAGCAGCAGTAGGCGTTACACGCATGGATGCATCGGAGGAATCCCAGGCAGGAGAGGACTCGTCAGAATTGCCAGTGACATGGCCTGCAGGACTATTGGCATTCCTGGGGAAGGAGGAAATTGACACTGAGGGAGTTGGTGGGGTGGTTTGCGTGAGCTTGGTTACAAGAGGAAGGGATTTACTGGTCAGTGGACTGCTTCCGCTGTCGCCCAAAGTTTTTGAACTTGTCACTGACTTATTATGAATGCGCTGCAGGTGACGTATAAGGGAGGATGTTCCGAGGTGGTTAACGTCCTTACCCCTACTTATTACAGCTTGACAAAGGCAACACACGGCTTGACAAATGTTGTCCGCATTTCTGTTGAAATACTTCCACACCGAAGAGCTGATTTTTTTGGTATTTTCACCAGGCATGTCAACGGCCATATTCCTCCCACGGACAACAGGTGTCTCCCCGGGTGCCTGACTTAAACAAACCACCTCACCATCAGAATCCTCCTTGTCAATTTCCTCCCCAGCGCCAGCAACACCCATATCCTCCTCATCCTGGTGTACTTCAACACTGACATCTTCAATCTGACTATCAGGAACTGGACTGCGGGTGCTCCTTCCAGCACTTGCAGGGGGTGTGCAAATGGTGGAAGGCGCATGCTCTTCACGTCCAGTGTTGGGAAGGTCAGGCATCGCAACCGACACAATTGGACTCTCCTTGTGGATTTGGGATTTCGAAGAACGCACAGTTCTTTGCGGTGCTTTTGCCAGCTTGAGTCTTTTCATTTTTCTAGCAAGAGGCTGAGTGCTTCCATCCTCATGTGAAGCTGAACCACTAGCCATGAACATAGGCCAGGGCCTCAGCCGTTCCTTGCCACTCCGTGTGGTAAATGGCATATTGGCAAGTTTACGCTTCTCCTCCGACAATTTTATTTTAGATTTTGGAGTCCTTTTTTTACTGATATTTGGTGTTTTGGATTTGACATGCTCTGTACTATGACATTGGGCATCGGCCTTGGCAGACGACGTTGCTGGCATTTCATCGTCTCGGCCATGACTAGTGGCAGCAGCTTCAGCACGAGGTGGAAGTGGATCTTGATCTTTCCCTAATTTTGGAACCTCAACATTTTTGTTCTCCATATTTTAATAGGCACAACTAAAAGGCACCTCAGGTAAACAATGGAGATGGATGGATACTAGTATACTTATGGATGGACTGCCGAGTGCCGACACAGAGGTAGCTACAGCCGTGGACTACCGTACTGTGTCTGCTGCTAATATAGACTGGATGATAATGAGATGAAATCAATATATATGTATATATAATATCACTAGTACTGCAGCCGGACAGGTATATATATTTATTATGTAATGACTGATGACGGACCTGCTGGACACTGTCAGCTCAGCAGCACCGCAGACTGCTACAGTAAGCTACTATAGTAGTATGTATAAAGAAGAAAGAAAAAAAAAAACCACGGGTAGGTGGTATACAATTATGGATGGACTGCCGAGTGCCGACACAGAGGTAGCTACAGCCGTGGACTAACGTACTGTGTCTGCTGATAATATAGACTGGATGATAATGAGATGAAATCAATATATATGTATATATAATATCACTAGTACTGCAGCCGGACAGGTATATATATTTATTATGTAATGACTGATGACGGACCTGCTGGACACTGTCAGCTCAGCAGCACCGCAGACTGCTACAGTAAGCTACTATAGTAGTATGTATAAAGAAGAAAGAAAAAAAAAACCACGGGTAGGTGGTATACAATTATGGATGGACTGCCGAGTGCCGACACAGAGGTAGCTACAGCCGTGGACTAACGTACTGTGTCTGCTGATAATATAGACTGGATGATAATGAGATGAAATCAATATATATATATATATAATTATATAATATCACTAGTACTGCAGCCGGACAGGTATATATATTTATTATGTAATGACTGATGACGGACCTGCTGGACACTGTCAGCTCAGCAGCACCGCAGACTGCTACAGTAAGCTACTATAGTAGTATGTATAAAGAAGAAAGAAAAAGAAAAAACACGGGTAGGTGCTAGGTGGTATACAATATTATATATATATTATATACAATTATATATATATATATATATTAAACTCATAAACTGGTGGTGATTATTAAACTGGTGGTCAGGTCACTGGTCACACTATCAGCAACTTGCAAGTAGTACTCCTGAGTCCTAAGCAGACAATCACAATATATATTATACTGGTGGTCAGTGTGGTCACAAACAATGGCAGTGTGGCACTCTGGCAGCAAAAGTGTGCACTGTACGTTATATGTACTCCTGAGTCCTGAGTCCTGCTCTCAGACTCTAACTGCTCCCCACTGTCAGTGTCTCCCCCACAAGTCAGATAATACAGTCACACTATCTCTATCACTTCAGCAAGTACTAGTAGTAGTAGTACTCCTCCTAATGCTCCCCAAAATTACTACTGTGTCTCTCTCTGTCTCACTCTCTTCTCGAATCTCTATAAATGGAGAGGACGCCAGCCACGTCCTCTCCCTATGAATCTCAATGCACGTGTGAAAATGGCGGCGACGCGCGGCTCCTTATATAGAATCCGAGTCTCGCGATATAATCCGAGCCTCGCGAGAATCCGACAGCGTGATGATGACGTTCGGGCGCGCTCGGGTTAACCGAGCAAGGCGGGAAGATCCGAGTCGCTCGGACCCGTGTAAAAAAACCTGAAGTTCGTGCGGGTTCGGATTCCGAGGAACCGAACCCGCTCATCTCTAATATAAACGCCATCTACTTAATGTAATATTTCTTTCTAAATTTCTCAATAAGAAAATTTTGGCCTAGGGGTGCCGTGAAAAAAATTCTGATATTCTAGGGCGCCGTGATTCAAAAAGTTTGGAAACCACTGAACTACAGTATATGTTGAATTAAGTTGTGCGCTATTGTCCACCAGTTCTTGAATTGAGCATACATAATTCAGTCAGAATCACAGTCAAAGATGGCTACTTACAAAGCCAACCCGGTGCTTCTGATCATGTTTATTCCCAATAATTAATGTGTCTTGCTAGTAAAATCGTTGTCCTTTTAAATATTTGCCATAAACACGATCAAAAGCAAATAAAGCAAATAAGAGTTTATCCTCCTTCAAGTCGCCCAAATCTTTGTGTGGAGTGCAACGTAAACGTACACATTTATTTTTTCTCCTTTGAACTGTAAATGAATACACAATGCATATTCTCACTGAATAAATACACAATTCATTGTTGACATTTTATTGTGCAGATAACACTCATAGACAAAAACATGGCACTCATTCACCAGCACAATACAAAAATAAATTGTCAGGGTGTATTTCTAACATGGCAGCTTTAGCTACAGTATTTCCAGTGATCCTGCTAACAGTATCATATGGTTTGTAGAGTTTTCTCAAAACTGTACACTCAGTTAGAACAAGTTACAACAGAGCCATCTATGGAAAATGTATAATTGTGCAGAACAGTAATGTGGGTTATACATGAAACATGATTTCCAACTCTTCCATGTACAGAGCACAGTGGTTAAAGCAGGTCTGGCTACCCTGTGGCTCTCCAGCTGTCGTGAAACTACACATCCCAGCATGCCCTGCCACAGTTTTAGCATTCCCTAATAGCAAAATTGTGACAGGGCATGCGTGGACGTGTATTTTCCTAACAGCTGGAGAGCCGTAAATTGACCAGACCTGACTTAGAGGAAACCTGGCTACGAAACCCAGAGACCCCAAAATCCGAAGCTGTGAATTGCATGACGATATGTGAAAAATGTGTTTTTATTACACAGACAACATATTGTACTATACCAAAAATAATTTTCATCCACCTATGGCACATAAATCAAATTCTCATGATCAAAGACTATAATCAGAGTGAAGCGTTCTAATTTTACAGCACTTTATCTCGCTCAAAGGTTTGATATGTCTCCCCGAATGTCTAAAAAAATATTTATTTATTTATTAACAGATTTGGGTGGGGTTTCAAACTGAAATTTAAATTGCAGTGTAAAAATAAAGCAACCAGTATTTACCCTGCACAGAACCAATATAATCCACCCAAATCTAACTCACTCTGCAAATGTTATATCTGCCACACCTGTAGTGCACATGGGCCCTCATTCCGAGTTGTTCGCTCGCAAGCTGCTTTTAGCAGCATTGCACACGCTAAGCCGCTGCCTACTGGGAGTGAATCTTAGCTTCTTAAAATTGCGAACGAAAGATTCGCAATATTGCGATAAGACATCTCTGTGCAGTTTCTGAGTAACTGGAGACTTACTCGGCATCTGCGATCAGTTCAGTGCTTGACGTTCCTGGTTTGACGTCACAAACACACCCAGCGTTCGCCCAGACACTCCTCCGTTTCTCCAGCCACTCCCGCATTTTTCCCAGAAACGGTAGCGTTTTTTCACACACACCCATAAAACGGCCAGTTTCCGCCCAGAAACACCCACTTCCTGTCAATCACATTACGATCACCAGAACGAAGAAAAAACCGTGAGTAAAATTCCTAGCTGCATAGCAAATTTACTTGGCGCAGTCGCAGTGCGAACATTGCGCATGCGCACTAAGCGGAAAATCGCTGCGATGCGAAGAAATTTACCGAGCTAACAACTCGGAATGACCCCCATGGTTTTGCCCAACTGCTAACAAATTTGCTGCTGCAATCAGATCTGAATTACCCACCAAGTTCTTACCATGTAGATCATGTGCCAGTCGAAGCAAAAAATTACATAGGGACAACGGTTCGGGCATTGCGGCAAAGCTACCATGAAAAGTCTATGAGATAAGCGTGTGCGAGCAATGTAAACATTTCTTCTACCGCTAGATCCAAAATATCCACTTTATACTGTATGTTTACCTTGCGAAGGGGATCATTACCCTTATCTGCATAAAGTGCTCAGTTCAGTGTCAGACTTGGGGGGGAACCCAATTACCTGCGGTCAATGACCATGGGTAATTGTATAGCGGGGGGCTATCCCATTAGCCTTGATGTGGCGTGCTCCTTCCCCCAATGCAGGCACTTATCGCGGATTATACATAATCCGTGATACGTGTCTGCCGGAGCCGCAGTAACACATGGGATTGTGTTTTTGCGCGGTCGCAGGTCCAACTTTGGATGATCAATACAGCCTCTAACAGGATACCGCTAAAATGACCATCACCCCTTGGTGCGTGATCTTATTCTTTTTTGTTTGTTTGTTTGAAACATCGATTTTTATGGGTTTCCACTGGTAACCCTTATTTTGGCACTTTTTTGTTTATTTCTTTTAACATTTAACACTGTCGTAGGTGGCAAACTGCAACCATTCAGCCTGCAGCCATTCATATAATTAATGGTCTTCAGGACTTGCAGCCTTGATTGGCACATTCTTGTATTAGTGTGAGCCTATAATGTACCATATCTGCCATGCTTCTACACCTGCTTATCCAATCTATCCAGCACGATTTTTATTGTTTGTTATATTTGTAGCTTAAGGCCAGTACTCACTGGCAGATGTGGGGAGAGATGTGTGCTGAGCAAACCGGGTGAAGTGAGCGACCCGCTAGATTGCCCTGCATGCAGGCCAATCTAGCACCAGCGATAGCGATGCGCGGGGCTGCGCATCGCTATCGCTGTGAGGGGTACACACGGAGCGATCACTGCTTAAAATCTAAGAAATCTAGTCAGATTGTTTAGATTTTAAGCAGCGATCGCTCCGTGAGTACCCCCCTTTACATTCGCATAATACAGCAATTATCTTTGAAATGTATTCCTTTCAGCTTATGACATTACTGTTTACAGCTAATCAACTGTAAATGGAACAATTGTCCAAGTTTGTTTTTGTCCATATAGATCAGATTAAATTGTAGGTTCTCAAACTCGGTCCTCAGGACCCCAAACAGTTCATGTTTCCAGGTTTCCTCACAGAGGGCCTGATTCATGTTTGTAAGAAAAGCAAAAAAAAGCATGTAACTTTGTGTCTGAAACAAACCATGTTGCCATGCAAGGGAGCAAATACATTTATATTGTTTCTGTGCAGGGTAAATACTGGCTGTTTTTGCATGTAGCCCACAAATGTTAGAATTTAGATTTCAATTTGAACACATCCCACCCGAATCTAAATCTCGCTGCACGTTACATCTGCCTCACCTTGGTTTTTCCCAGTATACTTTTTTGCTTTTCTTACAAACTTAAATCAGGCCCAGAATGACAAGTGAATAATTTGCTCCACCTGTGCATTTGTCAGTGAGTAATGAATACACCTGTGCACCTGCTAGGTAACCTGGAAACATGAGCTGTGTGGGGTCCTGAGGTCCGAGTTTGAGAACCACTGGATCAAATTGAGTTTTTAAAAAGAAACAATGTGACTGTTATAATGGGCAGATTGAACCCTCTATATAACTGCTGAAGTTTTAGAGTAGTATTCCCCATCCCTGGCAGCAGCATTTTACTCTTAAGCCCCCAATATATATCATATCTCCCAACATGACCCTCTCCAGGAGGAACAGAATGCTCTGCTCCTGGACTTTTCTCTAAATGTACGATTGCCAGCACCTGTGCTGAAACACATTTCTTATCCAGTAACCCTTTCAACACAGGTGCTGGCAATCATAAATTAAGAGGGTAAGTCCAGGAGCAGAGCATTGTGTCCCTCCTGGAGAGGGTCATGTTGGGAGGTATGTATATATTCCCAGTGGCGTAAGTCTGTCCCAGTTGCCCGGAGGCAAGATATATATTGGTGCCCCCCTATTTACTATATTAAGATAAATATATGTATGTAGATGTGCGTATATATATATATATATATATATATATATATATACATATATATATACACACGTGTGTGTGTGTGTGTGTAGTGTTCTGAAAAAAATGTATATACTGTATTTATACATTTAATTGTCTTTATTTTAAATCACACATTTCTTAGCAGTCATACCCAGGATTAGAACCCATGACCTGTTACACTAACAGCAGACACTTTACTGATGGAGTTATTTGCTCCTGTAGAGGAAGCATGAGAGTTCTTACTATACGAAGTTCCGTGTAATTGTCAGATAAGTATCTTCATATAGTTAAAACTCTCATATTTCCTATACAGGAGCAAACAGCTTCATCAGTAAGGTGTCTGCTTCCAGTGTAATAGGTTGTGGTTTCTAATCCTGGGTATGACACTTGTAAAATGTGTATATTCAGTATAATGAAAAGAATGTGATTTGTAAGGTGCAGGGACCAGTGAGGAAGTCGGACACTGAAGAGATAGCAGCAGCTATCAATTAACTTAATTGAATCATACTTGCCTACCTGCCCCTCTCCATGAGGGAGAAAATGCTCTGTTCCTGGACTTTCCTGGTAATGTATGATTGCCATCACCTGTGGTGAGCTAGTTAATTGATAAGAAAGGTGTTTCACCACAGGTGATGGCAATCATACATTACCAGGAAAGTCCAGGAACTGAGCATTTTCTCCCTCATGGAGAGGGGCAGGTAGGCAAGTATGATATTATACATACACACTTATTTATATATATACCATACTTGCCTACCTGACCCTCTCCATGAGGGAGAAAATGCTCTGTTCCTGGATTTTCTGGGTAATGTATGATTGCCATCACCTGTGGTGAGCTAGTTAATTGATAAGAAAGGTGTTTCACCACAGGTGATGGCAATCATACATTACCAGGAAAGTCCAGGAACAGAGCATTTTCTCCCTCATGGAGAGGGTCAGGTAGGCAAGTATGAATTGAATGGTGTCACAGAATGGGAGGAGAGGTGCCCCCCTTCAGAGCAGGAGCCCGGCGGCAGATGACTCCGTTGCCTCCCAGAGTTCTGCCTCTGTATATTCCCCTTTCACATCGCCAATGCTGGATCCCACCCGGGAATTTGAAACGGGTCCTTCCCGGGTGGGATCTGGCATTGGACCCTAACAGCAGGATTCCCGACCCAGCAATATGCCGGGTCGGGTTGCCATAGCAGTGGGGGCGGAGTCGGCTTTGGGGGCGGGGGCGGCGCTGGGAGATGAGATGCCACTGACCCAGTATTCTACCCGGGAATAACCCTTCTTATAACCTGGGTTGAATTACCGGGTCAGGCGACCCAGGAATTCTCCATGGCCCCTTTCACATCGCATAGTGACCCGTGTCGACCCGGCAATATACCTGGTCGATACCGGGTTATTTGTGCAATGTGAAAGGGGTAATAGAGAGCAAAACCAAATATTGAGGAAATTACCCACAATCCATTTCCACACAACAAGGAACTACCAGCAACAAGTTCTGAAGACCTGCGGTATATATAGTTTCCATCATATATGGATGGAGAATATTTTAGGCTTATAATATTGCAATATTTTCATCACAGAAGAGTGAAACATACTGTCCCTATTTCCTATGAGCGGGGTCGGCGCTGACACTAGACAAAACTAGTGCGCCAGCACCATGGAGGCACGTAAAATGCAGTATGAGTGACATACTGTATGGGCTGAATTTAAAACCTTCTAAAGAGGATAAGTGCATGTTTTGCCCATAACAACCAATAAGCTTCTAGCTATCATTTATCAATAAAATTATAGATAAAATTTGATTGGTTGCTATAGTCAACACCTCTGCTTACCATGTTTAGAAAATGTATAAATCTCCTTCATAATATTATAATAATGTATTTCATTGTTTCCCAGCTTCGGTCCTCAAGGCCCTTGTTGTTAAGATAGCCATACTTGAGTAGAAGTGACTTAATTAGTACCTCAGTTATTTTTATATAATTAATGTATCTGTGCTCAAGCATGGATTTCCTTAAAACCTGGAATGCTAGTGTGTCTTGAGGATAAGATTGGGAAACACTGATGTACTTAGTAGAGGTTGCATTAGACACTATTGGTACATTTTGCAGGCAATAGTGTAGTCACATTTGTTGTATTGTGTTTTTACTTTTTTTGTATTCTATTTTCAAAAAGACAATAAACATATATTGCCGAATAAAGTTGCATTAGAGAATGCACAAAACCATAAATCCAAATTGTCTGCAATTAGAAAACCTCTTTATTAATACCTCTAATTAAATACACTTACACCAAATTACCTTGAGAAATGTTTATGGTAAATTATATATAACTGTTCAACCTGTCTGCACATTCATTCACCCACTTCTGCATTACTAAACCACTAAATGAGAAAAGACTACAAAATGTATTATTATCTCTAAATGACTGCCATCCAAAGCCTTTTACAAGGCTTGTAGTAACATGACAATACGTCTGTGCCATGAGCTAAGAACCCAGCTCCCTGGTGACGTACTTAGGTCATGTCCTGGCAATTACCAGGGCACTGACTCATTTAAAGGAACCTATCCTTAATTTTCTTCATACTATTATAATTCTTTGCATATTTGAATGAGTGTCTATTGTATTGAAGAAGATATTACCAAATATTAGAAGTTTCCAAACTTTATATTTGCTATAGGTCAGACACCGCTTAGAAACAGAAAAAGGTTTTACACAACTAAATTATGCTGTTGTCGGATGCTCCAATGTCACCTGCGATTTCGCAGAAAATAAATTGTGAATCAGAACATTATCATACATGTTAGTAAATGCAGGTAGCTGGTGATCCGTGCAGTAAATGTCAAGGGTCAGAGTGCTGAAAGGACACATCTGTCTAATGCAGTTGTTCCGCCCAACTACCAGGATCAGCACATGTACGAGTATGTGCAAATGTTAATGAATGCATAAATTAAATTTACTGATACAGTACATAAGCAGGTAGCACTCATAGGGGGAAATTCAGTTGCTGGTGAAATACAACATGGTTTGCACCGTGTGGTGGTGGTGGTGAAATACAACATGGTTTGCACCTTGTGGTGGTGGTGGTGGTGGTGGTGGTGGTGGTGGTGGTGGTGGTGGTGAAATACAACATGGTTTGCACGGTGTGGTGGTGGTGGTGGTGGTGGTGGTGAAATACAACATGGTTTGCACCTTGTGGTGGTGGTGGTGGTGAAATACAACATGGTTTGCACCTTGTGGTGGTGGTGGTAAAATACAACATGGTTTGCACCGTGTGGTGGTGGTGGTGGTGGTGGTGGTGAAATACAACATGGTTTGCACCGTGTGATGGTGGTGGTGGTGGTGGTGGTGAAATACAACATGGTTTGCACTGTGTGGTGGTGGTGAAATACAACATGGTTTGCACCTTGTGGTGGTGGTGGTGGTGAAATACAACATGGTTTGCACCTTGTGGTGGTGGTGGTAAAATACAACATGGTTTGCACCGTGTGGTGGTGGTGGTGGTGGTGGTGGTGGTGGTGGTGAAATACAACATGGTTTGCACCGTGTGGTGGTGGTGGTGGTGGTGAAATACAACATGGTTTGCACTGTGTGGTGGTGGTGAAATACAACATGGTTTGCACCTTGTGGTGGTGGTGGTGGTGAAATACAACATGGTTTGCACTGTGTGGTGGTGGTGAAATACAACATGGTTTGCACCGTGTGGTGGTGGTGAAATACAACATGGTTTGCACCCTGTGGTGGTGGTGGTGGTGGTGGTGGTGGTGGTGGTGGTGATGAAATACAACATGGTTTGCACCTTGTGGTGAACCCTCTGTATTTGCTCCCGTGAAGTCTTCTCTTTATGGTAGACTTGTATAAATGATATGTTTTTCTTTAACATGGAAAGGATCCTGCATTCATCTGGGTGTGGTTCATCAAATCGACAGTATCTAGGTCGACAATGTTTAGGTCGACCACTATAGGTCGACAGTCACTAGGTCGACATGGATGGAAGGTCGACAGGGTTGATTTTTTTTTTTGGGTGTCGTTTTCTTCGTAGAGTGTCCGGGATCCCAAATGAGTGCACCACGTACCCTCGCATGGCTCGCTTCGCTCGCCATGCTTCGGGCATGGTGCCTTCACTCCGCTCGGCACAGATTACCGTTCCAATCGTAGTCCACGTGGATCGTTAAGTATGAAAAAATTCAAAAAAAGAAAAAATTTTGAAAAACTCATGTCGACCTTTAGACCTGTCGACCTAGCACATGTCGACCTAGAAACCCTGTCGACCTTCCATCCATGTCGACCTAGTGACTGTCGACCTATAGTGGTCGACCTAAACATTGTCGACTTAGATACTGTCGATCTTCAGACCGGATCCCCATTCATCTACCACTGTTGTTTCTGTGGACATCCAGGCTTTTGTTGTGTTACTGAGGACACCAGTGTGTTCTTTTTTATCTCAGAATGTACCAAACTGCTAATTTGGCCATTCCTAAGGTTCCCGCTATCTCTCTGATGGATCTGAACTAAGCCAAGCAGCGAGTGATAGGAGCCTCCCAACGGGCCCACCACCACCACCACCACCACCACAGGACACTGCGGCCCACGGGAGGGACAGCGGGACAGACCCCAGAAAAGGGACTGTCCCGCTAAAATCTGGACAGTTGGGAGGTATGATATTGATGTGTGTGTGATCCGGCATTGTGACCTTAGCAGGTCATATAGGCTCCTACACAGACTTACATTGTTTTATATTTGTTCTGGTTTGCACAAAAAGTTTTCTAAAATGTTTTACATGTAAAACAGAATGAGTGCGTCTCTTTATGTGGGGGTCGAAGAAGACAAGCAAGTGAAGGGGGGAAAAACTATTGGAGAGAAAGGATTAGCCTGTGGGAAGAAGGGGAGGAAGAAAGGGATGAGAATTCTGTACAATTATTAGCAATTTTTTTAAACTAATCATTTGCTTTCAAAAACTATGACACTAATTAATCAATGGCTTTCGTTTCGTGAATGAGCCACCTGCATTAAAAACCCAGCAACAAACACAACATGTATTAGCTGGCTTTTGCTTGTAGGCTGAATAGATCTCATACTGTATTTGCCAAGCTACATACTGTACCTTCATTTTATCGTTTTAGCTATCTAATGTGTGGAATCAAAAAGGTAACATTCTCTTTTTGTAGCAACCAAAGTCAGGGATCCCTGGAGTGGTGACTTAAAGACACATTCACTGTTCAAATACAGTTTAATTGGATTCACAACTCCCCACCACTTTATTCAATCTGAAAGAAAACATATTTTCTTTTTTAATATGTCTTAGGCACGCTGAAAAAAAAAAAAAATCCTAGTAAGCCGCTGTTTCTCAAATCCAGCTCTCAGGACACACTAACAGTGCATGCTTTCCAGGTTTCCTCACAGAATCACATAGGAGATAATTAGAATCGCCTGTGGTTCTGTAAAGTATGTCAGTCAGCAATGAATACCCCTGTGCCCCAGCAGGAAGATATGGAAAACATGCACTGCTAGTGTGTCTCGGGAATGGATTAGCGAAGCACTGCAGTAAACAAAGAAAAGCTCATACACTATAAATGATCAGGGCTGGATTAAGCCTTGGGGGGACCTGGGCACTTAAAGCATGTAGGCCCAGGGGAAGATGGGGTGTATATTAGATTGTGTATATTAAATTGAAACCAGTGGTTATATTAAATTTAAACTAATAATGCCTGAGTACTGTTTATAGCTCCACCTGAGTGAGAGACAACTATTTTAGAAAGTTTTCTTGTAGTGGAACAATGACAATTTACACAACCTCCAAATAGATGTAGAAAAATAAAATCTATAATTGAGCATCCTCTGTACTACTTACACACTGGGACAGGACTCAGGATGACTGTGTGTGTGTGTGTCACTCTCTCTAGACCCAAATGCTCTCATTAGATAACAGGTTAGATAAGACCCATATCTCAGGTGGGAAGGAGGAGAAGCTGGGATCCCTGGTTCACGTACAGCTCTCTCGCCCTTCTATCTCTTCCCTGGTCAGTATCCTCCTCTGGTATAGTAGCCCCTGTACCCCCACCTTAATCTGGCTATGCTAATGACCGATGCAAAGTGACGAAATTTTGAGTACCCCTGGACACCACTTCACAATCAGCCAGTCACAAGTGTTTCCCATGGACTGTAGGCCTCTTGTGATTTGATAATAAGTGATGATAAGTCAGAAGATTTCCCGTTATAGTCATTTTGCGTCATTCATTTGTAATGTGGTGTTTTGTTTTGTGTCTCTGAGATTTTCAAGGTGGGGTACCCATTTGGACTGTGTTGGATGAAGAAAGAGGAAAATAAGATTTTTTCCAATTTTGAACAACAAAGAATATATAAAAGATAAATCAAAAATATTTTTATAAATAATAAAGTACTGCCCAAATGGTATGATTTGTCTTTTTTTTTTCTTCAATTAAACGTTATATTAAAATTGGGTTTATGTGTTTTTTTCTTTGTAACTCCTTTGGTATATTGTGGCGGTCTTAAGGCGGGTACACACTAGGCGGCGGGGAATTGCCTGCAATGGACGGCTTTATCGTTGAACGATCTAGAGTTCAACGATATAGTGTGTACAAATTGAACGTTATTGTTCAACGATAACGTTCAGTGACGTCACTATCGGCATTCCCGAACATGCAACTCAGCCCGACATTGATGGGTTGAGCTGCATGTCAGCTCAATATTGGTGATCGGTGAACAGAGTGTGGGAGCGCGCATTGTTCATCCGTCACCAATATTGCCTCCATACACACTGGACGATATAAGCCTAAAAATAAATGATAACGACATTTATGTCGTTATTGTTTATTTTTTAGGCTAAAATCGCCTAGTGTGTATCCCCATTTAGGGATCAAAAACAAAGTCCCAATGTCCCTTTATGCTCATTATTTTCTTATCAAAGATAAAGGTAACCTGAATAGAATTTTAAGGGAAAAGCAGAAATGTTATTCAATTCAATGGGGCGGTTCCAAATGTAGGCTTGCCATAATATCCCATTAATCCAGGACACCTAAGATTTACACAGGTTCAGTGGCTGGCTAGATTCAAGCCTGCAATTCCCATGGTGTATTCAGCGTCAGAACCTGTGTGAATCATTGGTGTCCTGGATTAAAGGGATATTAATGCAAGCCTATATAAATGGTTGAACTTTTATACAACAGTTTATTATTACTTTAGCAGATTTACAGACTTTTTATTTTTTAATTTGCAGAGGCTGCTCCTCAATGCAGAGACGAGGAATACACATTGATTTGTGATCATCGAGAACCAGTGGTATAAAGCCTACATCTTTCATGGTGCATGTGCGCGCTGCAGTAAGGAGGTCCAGTATATACAACATAACAATGATTTCTGTCTGCAATCAGATCAGCTGACACCACGTGTGGAGTCTTCAGTTTGCGTAACCTCTGGCAATTACTTCACTTTAAAATCACAATTTTCAGTTTAAAAAAAGGGCTATTTTGGCACTTAAAAATGCATGCAAAGTGTAACATTGGTCCAACAACTTACAAAGTTTCCACTTCCTTATAAAAATGTTTTTCAACATTTCATCATTGCAGTGTTTCCAGAAAGATATTACACCAATAATATGTTTTGTATATGTGACTAAAATAAGGTTTCAAAAACATTAACATTTTGTAGATTAAAAAAGACATTTACATACAATTCATGTAATCCTTGATTATGTAAAAATCATTGTTATTAATTCTTCTGCTGCCTTTTGGTGGAAATAAATAACTTACTAAAGCAGTTTCTTTTACTTGCTTATATGCACAAAATAGACAAGTGCATTGAGAATAATCTAGTTGTGTCTTTCACAGCTCCGCTCTCTTGGATCATTCATTGCACAAGACCTCAGCAGGCACCTATCAATAACACTGTAGTCATGTGATGTTTATATTTATCAGCACAGTGTTGCAGAAAAAAACTGTAACGGCCCATACACATTAGACGATGTCGCTCTGTGAGCGACGTCGTCTATTGTTGCCCCCTCCCGGGCCGGCCGGTTGGTGGCCGACTGTACACACTGAGCGATATGACCGGTCATATCGCTCAGTGACGTCATGCCTCCGCCAGCCCTGCATGAAGGTCGTGGACGACAGTCCAGATCCTGCATGCATGCCCTGCCGACAGCGACGATCGTTGCCGACCCACGGGGCCGCGCATCGGTCGTCGCTGGCGGCATACACACTTGACTATAAAATGAGCGACGTCGCTCAGGGAGGGGGAAAATGAGCGACGTCGCTCATTTTATCGTTAAGTGTGTATAGACCTTAAGTGCTGTATTCCAACCATAAGAAAAATAAATAATGATGATTTCCTGATAATCTTATCAGCTAGTAAATAAATACATTTTCCCATTCATTTAGCCAAAACATGACTATTTGTAACCAGCAAAATGTGGAGCTGTTTTAGTAAAGTCATTATATTCCCATCATATTTTAAGAACTTTAATTATTTTTGATTACTAGGTTTGCATATAAAACAAACAAAAAAATTAAAACTTATTTGAAAATGTATTTATATATTTTTGTCAAGTTGTTCCATGCTTTGGAATAGAATCTTGGGTTTGGTCACCTCAACTGTTACTGGTGTGGTAGTCAACACTGTTACAGACACAATACAATCAACAATGAGACATCAGCTCTCATTTAATAGGGGAATCCAGTATTTCTTGATAATCTTGTCGCCCTAATCTTCCTAAATAGAGTTTGTAACCAGCCAACGCAAAGACACTGATCATGATTAATGACCCACCTATTATGTCATAAACACTGGGAAACATGCGCAACACAAGAAGTTGCAGGATCATAGCCACTACAATCTCCAGATGCTGCACTGTGCTAACCAAGGCTGGGTGGAACTTGTATAGAGCATAATAAACACCAAGGAATGCTACAGTAGAACATAAGCAGATTGCAAGGAGGTAGCCCCAGGTTTCTCCATCCAGGGGGATGATTGGTTCTTGAAGGACAAACATAGTACAGGCTCCCCAAACACTTCCAGTCCACCCAAAGGTAAATAGTGCAGTCCACATGCTGACCTTCTCTTTGATAGACCTATAGACTATCATGGAGAGTGCCGTGGTAAGTCCAGCCATCACTGTCATAGTGTAACCAAAAGCTTCCTTCCAGACACCAAGGAAGGAATTCTCTTCATTAACGATATTTGGAATCATGACCAAACATGCACCAAATACACTGCAGACAACAGTGATCAAGTCAATGTATGCCATATGTTCATCTAGCAACAAGAAGGCGAGTATAGCACTGAACACAGTAGTGGTTGCTCTCCACATGATGGTTCCATTGCTTGGAGGAACAATAGAGAAGGATGTGTAGGCACATGTAATGGAAATAACATTGCACACTCCATAGAAGAATAACCTTAGTCTATAACCTGGAGGCCCAAATGGAGCCTCATTATAGTAACAAACCATTATCACAGACAAAACTTGCATAACAGAACGGATAAATATTAACTCCAGAGAGGGCACTTTGGAGCGATCGGAAACCAATCTGGTGATAAGTGCTACACACCCATGGGCCATTGCTGATGCAAACAATACAGCCCATATTTTCCGAGATTGAAAGATAGAGCTGTCTGCAAAACTTTGTAACTGCTGGGCAAGATCATTATCAGGATCCTCTGTCTGTTTTGGCCGGGCATCCATAGTCCCAAAGAAGGTTCTTCCCTTCTTTTTGGTGTCCGCTAACAATCTTTTTTTCGGGTTTTCCTCCACAAAACCACCATTGTCTTCACTGGTGTCTTCATACCCCTCATCCCCAGGTTGAGGGTAATGGGACATGTATTTAACCGTCACAGTGTTGGGATGTATTTTAACTCTTTTCTTGGTTGAGTATGGTTTAGATGGTGAACTTTCCATGTCTTCAAATAGTGCTCTGTAAAGCGAACAAAAAATTGGTTTATATTATTATTGAAAATTAAGATTAGGATAACCACATACAAAAAACTGCTCGAGGAAGAAACTTGTTAGATGTTATTAACATACTTTTATAATTATATTGAACCTTTTAATGTTATTGAGTAAAATGTATTTTTGAGATCTTTGCAAACATCTTTATAACATATTTTTTTTTATCACTAGATCAAAAAATAGAAAATGAGAAAACATTAATATTTCATATAAAAAGCCAAATAGAGTTTTTCTAACTGGTAATTTATATGATGATTTTAGCTGTATATTGAGCTTTATAATGGGATGCAGTTAATTTCCCAACAGCCGGGATCCCGGCGGTCGAAATACCGACACCGGAATTCCGATAACAGTCAAAATGTCGGCAGACAAAATACCGACCACCGCCCAGTATTCCCATTAGGGTGGTGGTCCATACCGCCACCCGAGGGGGAATATAATAGTGTGGCGAGCAAAGCTTGCCACCGAGCCCAAAGCGTGGTGAGCGCAGCGAGGGATCACACTGCGCTCGATGTTGGGATTTTGACTGTCGGGATCCCAACTGTCGGGAAATCTTACAGAACCCTTTATAATATATGGCTAAATAGGTGTGTCTGCCTAGACACCACCAGGAAGGATGCTACTACCACCCTCCTTATAGGCAAACACAAGTAGGGTTTTTAGTTGTCCAGAAACCCCCTCCTGACCAAGGGTTAAAATTATGTCCACAATGTAAAATGATTTTAGTAATGCTACATCCACAATATACAGTATATTAGAAAGAACTGAGCTGCTGCGCATGCCCAGTGGCACAGCTTTTCCTGCCAAGTATGCTTCAGACCAGAGAGATCAGTGAGCACCTGCAAGAAGAGACAGGTGTCACAGCATGATGTGGGAGAATGTTTTCTTAGGAAGCTCAGTTCTGTCTCCTACTGGTTATATTATATATGTATACTAGCTGTTCTACCAGTTCTTCGCAAGGGAGTTTCTGATTTTCATGGTTGTACATATAAATGAGTGTTAAAAATTTGGTAAATCTATAGAGATGTACATTTGAGACTTCTTAATGTAAGTAAATATTAATCCATGGTTCTTGGCGTTACCTGAGGAGCACCCCTAACAGATACGGTAAAAAGTGACAGGACTATTTTTGTAGTTTATTAAATTCTACACAGTGGAGGTGCAATCCAAATTTTGATCCGATTATCCGTTTGTGCGTTATCATTCACGTAACGCAAGCCACGCATCGGTAATGACGTCATTATGTCAACCCCCTTTTTATTCCCTTAGGGGAGGTTTATCAAAATTCTAATTACATAGTTTTCCTATTCCCCACCTGAAGAATACCTATGTTACATTTGAGCTTCCTAACATATCGGGAAGTAAGAGAATTAGTGATGAGTAAGTCAGTCAGTGAGTGAATGGGTGAGTAAGGGCTTTCACATTTATATATATAGATTTTAATATGGAATGTTTAATATTTTCTTTTCTACTAACGTTACAGTATATTTTTGAGAGACATATATTTGTACAGAAGATTCGTTTTTAGACTTTCTCCACAGTCTATACTATAGACTCTATAGTGCAAATTATTAATACTTTATTACATTCACTACCTTGTTATATAGTATAACAAGACCAAGTTATACATATATGTCCATGGCTGGTGTAAGGTTGTTCTGCTGTTCCCTCAGACTCCCGGACTTGCTCCAGTGCCTCTCAGAATGGGGACTTCGTTTGTGGAATTGTATCCACATCCAAAAGGCCACACAAATATTGAGCGCACTTCCTACGGCTTACTATGATTGCTGCCCCTGTTTTCAGTATTACATGCACTGCACACTATAGCTAGTTACATGTTAATTGTTCCATCTTCATGGCCTGGTCACAGCATTTGAGAACAGACCCCCTATAAATCTTGCACCTGCCCCAGCTCACAAAGCACATAATCACTCTGCCTACATTTCCAACCTCATTTCCTACAGTTCACTTCCATCCATTCTTACACAGACTGCTACCTCCACTATACCCTTGTTGTTGTTTTTTCCTCTCTGAACCCTCCTCAGGAACTCACTCCCTCACCTTACTTTAAGTAGGGTGGCTGCCGCTACCCCCAGCCTGAAGAGGAGAAGAGACATGGAGCCCCGGGTCCTGGCACCCGTGCAATGGATCCTGCAGGTGGCAGGACTGGCGCATGCACTGCGGTGCAAACCCCTGCAGCTCATAGGTCAAGTCCACCACTGCTACCAACCCTCCTCCTAAATCTCCACTCTTCTCTCCTTCCATGATTTTCTCTTCTCCCCAGATCACCCTAAATCTTTATAGGCTCATCTCAGCATGTAAGCTCTCATGGGAATAGTCCTCCTGCCTCATGTTACACCCTAGCACGATCCTAGTTTCAGGTGTTCCTTGTCTCTTGTCTTCTAGTACCTTTCAGTGACTCTGGTTTTGCAAGCTTGCCTTTCGATAAGTACAGGTCACTGAGTGCTAAACTGCCATCGCCTCCCTGTGACTCACCTCCACTTACCTGTCAGTGAGTTCTCCGGATATTGCCGCTTAGTCTGTGTTCTATCTAGTTTGTCGATCTATTGCCCTGTGTTGTTCCAAATAGCTGTCTAATTACAGTTACAGGTTCCTTGATAGATCATATTTTACTATTACTTTGTATAGATCCTGTACAACTCTGACAATAAAGAATAAGACTACAGCCTGAATAAAGAAATATCCTGGCATTTATTACTTCAGCTGGTTATTAGATTTCTAGGTGTAAATAAAAAAACAAAATGCTGCTTTCAACCTTATTTATTCACCGCTTGACCAAAATCCATAATTACAATGTTAGCCTTTAACACCTTGCTCTATGGATATAGCTTACACTGGTGACACATAAATACATTCGGGAGTATGAGAACATACAATTGCATTGCTGCACAAACACGTCTATTTGATCTAACATACTGTAGCAGCAAGTCATGTTAAGTGTATGTGCAATAAAGGACAGATGTAGGATTGTTAGAGTCTTTAGCCTCATGATTACAATACATTACATACATTTCAATCAGTTTCCATCCAATCAGTATAGGAATAAATGTTTTCCAATCAAAACATTTCACTTATTCATTAATTTATCCCATTGTGTCTTTTCTTTTATCATCATCATTATTTATAAGGAACCACAGATTCTGGAGCGCCCAGACAATAAGCAAAATATAAACAGAACCACCTACGAATAAATAAGGGTCAAAAAAGAATTTAATCGGTAAAGATCAATACAAGACATAATAGAAAAACCAACTACATATAAGAAGACACAGCTAAAACAAAGGAAACGTTACCAAGAGAACGAGGAGATAAGAGGTAGCGGAAGCAGGGAGGGCCATGTTAATGAGAGCTAACATTCAAGAGGCTACTAGGGAAACAACGGAAAATTAAATGGATCTTTACAAATCTAGTACAAGAAAATTGAATTTAATGATCAACCTGAAGTTTGCCTAAGGAAGCAGCATTAAAGGCTGTTACGTACTGGGCTGTTCTTTCTGAAGATCTGCCAAAAGGCATAGATGTATTTGTATCATCTCGACTACTGCAATGCCCTCTACCTTGGTCTCCCAGCAAAAGAATTGCATTGCTTAACAGCTGGTACAAAACACACCAGCCACATTTCTAGACAGATAACACCCATTCTCTGCTCCCTCCACTGGCTGCCTGTAAGATGGCGAATAATCTTCAAGATTGGCTTACTGACTTTCACAGCACTACATGACCAGGTCCCAAGGTACCCAGTGGTGCAAGTAGAAAACATTTCTTCTAGGTACTGTGTGCGCGCGCCGAAGGCGCACATGCCAAAAAATGGGTGTGGCCAAATGGCACATGGGGCGTGGCCAATGAAAATGGGTGCATGGTACACATATGGGGGGAGGGGCAGATACATATATGACCCCAATAGTGCCAGATTCACGTTGCCCCACAGTGCCAGATACACAAATACCCCCAGAGTGCCAGATATACATTGCTTCACAGTGCCAGATACACATTGCCCCACAGTGCCAGATACACAAATGCCCCCAGAGTGCCAGATATACACTGCCTCACAGTGCCAGATACACATTGCCCCACAGTGCCAGATACACAAATGACCCCAGAGTGCCAGATATACATTGCCTCACAGTGCCAGAAACACAAATGCCCCCACTGTGTCAGATATTCATTGCCCCCCAGTGCCAGATACAGAAATGCCCCCACAGTGCCAGATATGCCCCCAGTGCCAGATATGCCCCCAGTGCCAGAAACACGTCCCCCCAGTGCCAGATATGCCCCCAGTGCCAGACACCGAAATGCCCCCACAGTGCCAGATATGCTCCCAGTGCCAGATATGCCCCCAATGCCAGATACAGATGTGCCCTTAGTGCCAGATACACATGTCCCCGCAGTGCCAGATATGCTCCCAGTGCCAGATAAGCCCCCAGTGCCAGATACAGAAATGCCCCCAGTGCCAGATATGCCCCCAGTGCCAGATACAGAAATGCCCCCACAGTGCCAGATATGCTCCCAGTGCCAGATATGCCCCCAGTGCAAGATACACATGTCCCTGCCATGCCAGATATGCCCCCAGTGCCAGGTACACATCCCCCCTCTCCCCTGCTGCTTACTACCTGTTTCCGTGTGTGAGGGGAGGAGAGCGCAGCGTGCGCCTCTCCTGCCCCTCAGTCTCCGGCCGTGGTGCGGGTCACGGTGTCTACCTTCAATTAGGTGCCGATCCATGAGCCAATCAAAGCTTGTGGTCCAGCAGCCAATCAGGAGCCTTGGCTGCCGGTCCACGAGCTCTGATTGGCTCATGGGCCGGCGCTGAATTGAAGGTAGACACTGAGGGGCAGGAGAGGCGCACGCTGAGCTCTCCTCCCCTAGCATCAGCATGGTGTGAGCAGCAGCGGAGGGAGAGAGCGGCGGCCTGGCGGCGGTGGGTCTGGTGTACCCACGGCTAAATTCTTAAGGGTACGCCATACCCACCTGTACCCGCCCACTTGCACCGCTGAAGGTACCTGAAGCAGCTTCTGATTCCATACTGCCCCACTCGATTACTGCAATCTGTAGATAAAGGACTTTTAGAAGTACCTAAAATCTCCTGTAACTCATCTGGGGGTTGAGCTTTTAGCCATGCGGCACTGGCTCTCTGGAACTCACGTCCCCGCACAGTGCGAGAGGCCCCAACTATCCTTCAAAAATAGACTCAAGACTTTCCTCTTTACTCAACATTTCACTAATGTCCCTTTAGTCTCTCCATGTTCTCTACATTTTATGAAAAACTTTTCTGCACTTCTTTGTTTATGTTCATTTTATCTGGTAAGCGCCTTGAGTCCTATTGGAGAAAGAGCACTATATAAATAAAATTATTATTATTATTATTATTATTATTATTATTGTTATTATTATTATTATTATTATTAGTATAATATCTGTTTGTTTGTTTTTTTACTCTAGTTATTTATTATCCATTCCAGACCAAATACAAGCTTCCATTTCCAACTGTATTAATGGCATGCTTATATTCCAAGTATTTAGAAGGAAGACACGACTACCTTAGTTTGTTGCATTATACAGCACTCTCCTTACTCTAAGCTCGCTTTATCTGTTGTCAAGATTCTGTATATTACCTAAAGATCAATTAATTAGCTGGGTACTACAACCTAGTGGTGTATCTCTTCAGTGGACTAAAATTAGCTGTTAAAAGTTCAGAAAAACGCTGCCATCTGACAGTACCTGCCTTTCCTTACTAACATCTGTGTCCCTGGAAGCACAATGCTGTCCACTCATTGTTACCATGGCTACTGATTTAGAGGGTCAGTTATTCACAACAACACTATAAAATAGCAATGGGGGAAGGCATCAAAGCCTTGAAAGGCTAATGTACAGTTTGAAACCAAAGTAGGCCAAGCGGAGATGTTGCCTATAGCAACTAATCATATTCTAGCTAGCTATAATCTTTAGAAGGTATGATACATTTTCCCCTGGGTCATGTATGTATGTACAGTATACCTTTACACATAACATACTTTAACACTGTCCTCACTGGACCTCATACAGTATGCCTCAGTATCATAAACCCTGGAGACAATAGAGACCAGTGGCACGGAGGCACGGTGGGAGCAGGTCCTAAGTTCCCGGGCCTGGGTTGCTGGAAGGGTTTGGCAGAGGCCCTGGCCTGCTACCCCCCCACCCACCCCACCCACACACTCCTGTATACCTATACTTAAGGCCATCAACATCTTCCCAGTGATATCTTTAGGAAGATGGCACCTGCACATTGAAGCAAAGTCTTTGCTCTCTAGTGCACATAATCCATCTTCCCAATTATCACTGGGAAGATAGTGCCAGCCGGGGAGAAGGGACCTACTTCCCGCAAGCAAGGTAGGAAGAGGGTGTCCTCCCCCACACCCCCTCCTGCTCTCCCGCATTGGAATTGCAAGCCCTGCGGAGCATGCGTGGCTGTTTTGAAGCCCCACAATTATTAATTTGTTATATTCTATTACTTTTATGGGGCATGTCCATGCCCCACATTAGGTCATGCCCCCTCATTACTGGGGCCTAGCATAGCTTTCTGCACCCCTGATGGGGATATTGGCCTCTGGGCATCTAGGGGGGGGCACCGATGCGCAAACCTAGTGACAGAGGACCAAAGCTGTATTGGAGGGGCTCACAAATAAATTCATACATAAGTGCTGCCTGCGTCATGCTGATCACTGCAGTGGTGTAAAAGGATGAGCGGGTTCGGTTCCTCGGAATCCGAACCCGCCCGAACTTCATTTTTTTTTACACGGGGCCGAGCGACTCGGATCTTCCCGCCTTGCTCGGTTAACCCGAGCGCGCCCGAACGTCATCATCCCGCTGTCGGATTCTCGCGAGGCTCGGATTCTATCGCGAGACTCGGATTCTATATAAGGAGCCGTGCGTCGCCGCCATTTTCACACGTGCATTGAGATTGATAGGGAGAGGACGTGGCTGGCGTCCTCTCCGTTTATAGAGAGTGAGACTAGAGTAGAGAGAGACACAGTATTATTTACTTTAGTAATTTTGGGGAGCATTAGGAGGAGTACTACTACTTGCTGAAGTGATAGATAGTGTGACTGTATATCTGACTTGTGGGGGAGACACTGACAGTGGGGAGCAGTTAGAGTCTCAGAGCAGGAGTACATATTTTAACGTACAGTGCACACTTTTGCTGGCACTCTGCTGCCAGAGTGCCACACTGCCATTGTGACCACACTGACCACCAGTATATATTGTGATTGTCTGCTTAGGAGTACTACTTGCAAGTTGCTGATAGTGTGACCAGTGACCTGACCACCAGTTTAATTAATCACCACCAGTTTAATATATATATATATATAATTGTATATAATATATATATAATTGTATATGTATACCGCACCTACCCGTGTTTTTTTTTTTTTTTTTCTTCTTGATACATACTACTATAGTAGCTTACTGTAGCAGTCTGCGGTGCTGCTGAGCTGACAGTGTCCAGCAGGTCCGTCATCAGTCATTACATAATAAATATATATACCTGTCCGGCTGCAGTACTAGTGATATTATATATATATATATATATTAATTTCATCTCATTATCATCCAGTCTATATTAGCAGCAGACACAGTACGGTAGTCCACGGCTGTAGCTACCTCTGTGTCGGCAGTCGCTGGTCCATCCATAATTGTATACCACCTACCCGTGGTTTTTTTTTTTCTCTTTCTTCTTGATACATACTACTATAGTAGCTTACTGTAGCAGTCTGCGGTGCTGCTGAGCTGACAGTGTCCAGCAGGTCCGTCATCAGTCATTACATAATAAATATATATACCTGTCCAGCTGCAGTACTAGTGATATTATATATATATATATATATATTGATTTCATCTCATTATCATCCAGTCTATATTAGCAGCAGACACAGTACGGTAGTCCACGGCTGTAGCTATCTCTGTGTCGGCAGTCGCTGGTCCATCCATAATTGTATACCACCTACCCGTGGTTTTTTTTTCTCTTTCTTCTTGATACATACTACTATAGTAGCTTACTGTAGCAGTCTGCGGTGCTGCTGAGCTGACAGTGTCCAGCAGGTCCGTCATCAGTCATTACATAATAAATATATATACCTGTCCGGCTGCAGTACTAGTGATATTATATATATATATATATTAATTTCATCTCATTATCATCCAGTCTATATTAGCAGCAGACACAGTACGGTAGTCCACGGCTGTAGCTACCTCTGTGTCGGCAGTCGCTGGTCCATCCATAATTGTATACCACCTACCCGTAGTTTTTTTTTTTCTCTTTCTTCTTGATACATACTACTATAGTAGATTACTGTAGCAGTCTGTGGTGCTGCTGAGCTGACAGTGTCCAGCAGGTCCGTCATCAGTCATTACATAATAAATATATATACCTGTCCGGCTGCAGTACTAGTGATATTATATATATATATATATATATATATTAATTTCATCTCATTATCATCCAGTCTATATTAGCAGCAGACACAGTACGGTAGTCCACGGCTGTAGCTACCTCTGTGTCGGCAGTCGCTGGTCCATCCATAATTGTATACCACCTACCCGTGGGTTTTTTTTTCTCTTTCTTCTTGATACATACTACTATAGTAGCTTACTGTAGCAGTCTGCGGTGCTGCTGAGCTGACAGTGTCCAGCAGGTCCGTCATCAGTCATTACATAATAAATATATATACCTGTCCGGCTGCAGTACTAGTGATATTATATATATATATATATATATATATATTAATTTCATCTCATTATCATCCAGTCTATATTAGCAGCAGACACAGTACGGTAGTCCACGGCTGTAGCTACCTCTGTGTCGGCAGTCGCTGGTCCATCCATAATTGTATACCACCTACCCGTGGTTTTTTTTTTCTCTTTCTTCTTGATACATACTACTATAGTAGCTTACTGTAGCAGTCTGCGGTGCTGCTGAGCTGACAGTGTCCAGCAGGTCCGTCATCAGTCATTACATAATAAATATATATACCTGTCCGGCTGCAGTACTAGTGATATTATATATATATATATATATATATATATTAATTTCATCTCATTATCATCCAGTCTATATTAGCAGCAGACACAGTACGGTAGTCCACGGCTGTAGCTACCTCTGTGTCGGCAGTCGCTGGTCCATCCATAATTGTATACCACCTACCCGTGGTTTTTTTTTTCTCTTTCTTCTTGATACATACTACTATAGTAGCTTACTGTAGCAGTCTGCGGTGCTGCTGAGCTGACAGTGTCCAGCAGGTCCGTCATCAGTCATTACATAATAAATATATATACCTGTCCGGCTGCAGTACTAGTGATATTATATATATATATATATATATATATTAATTTCATCTCATTATCATCCAGTCTATATTAGCAGCAGACACAGTACGGTAGTCCACGGCTGTAGCTACCTCTGTGTCGGCAGTCGCTGGTCCATCCATAATTGTATACCACCTACCCGTGGTTTTTTTTTTCTCTTTCTTCTTGATACATACTACTATAGTAGCTTACTGTAGCAGTCTGCGGTGCTGCTGAGCTGACAGTGTCCAGCAGGTCCGTCATTAGTCATTACATAATAAATATACATACCTGTCCGGCTGCAGTACTAGTGATATTATATATATATATATATTGATTTCATCTCATTATCATCCAGTCTATATTAGCAGCAGACACAGTACGGTAGTCCACAGCTGTAGCTACCTCTATGTCGGCAGTCACTGGTCCATCCATAAGTATACTAGTATCCATCCATCTCCATTGTTTACCTGAGGTGCCTTTTAGTTGTGCCTATTAAAATATGGAGAACAAAAATGTTGAGGTTCCAAAATTAGGGAAAGATCAAGATCCACTTCCACCTCGTGCTGAAGCTGCTGCCACTAGTCATGGCCGAGACGATGAAATGCCAGCAACGTCGTCTGCCAAGGCCGATGCCCAATGTCATAGTACAGAGCATGTAAAATCCAAAACACCAAATATCAGTAAAAAAAGGACTCCAAAATCTAAAATAAAATTGTCGGAGGAGAAGCGTAAACTTGCCAATATGCCATTTACCACACGGAGTGGCAAGGAACGGCTGAGGCCCTGGCCTATGTTCATGGCTAGTGGTTCAGCTTTACATGAGGATGGAAGCACTCAGCCTCTCGCTAGAAAAATGAAAAGACTCAAGCTGGCAAAAGCACCGCAAAGAACTGTGCGTTCTTCGAAATCCCAAATCCACAAGGAGAGTCCAATTGTGTCGGTTGCGATGCCTGACCTTCCCAACACTGGACGTGAAGAGCATGCGCCTTCCACCATTTGCACGCCCCCTGCAAGTGCTGGAAGGAGCACCCGCAGTCCAGTTCCTGATAGTCAGATTGAAGATGTCAGTGTTGAAGTACACCAGGATGAGGAGGATATGGGTGTTGCTGGCGCTGGGGAGGAAATTGACAAGGAGGATTCTGATGGTGAGGTGGTTTGTTTAAGTCAGGCACCCGGGGAGACACCTGTTGTCCGTGGGAGGAATAGGGCCGTTGACATGCCTGGTGAAAATACCAAAAAAATCAGCTCTTCGGTGTGGAAGTATTTCACCAGAAATGCGGACAACATTTGTCAAGCCGTGTGTTGCCTTTGTCAAGCTGTAATAAGTAGGGGTAAGGACGTTAACCACCTCGGAACATCCTCCCTTATACGTCACCTGCAGCGCATTCATAATAAGTCAGTGACAAGTTCAAAAACTTTGGGCGACAGCGGAAGCAGTCCACTGACCAGTAAATCCCTTCCTCTTGTAACCAAGCTCACGCAAACCACCCCACCAACTCCCTCAGTGTCAATTTCCTCCTTCCCCAGGAATGCCAATAGTCCTGCAGGCCATGTCACTGGCAATTCTGACGAGTCCTCTCCTGCCTGGGATTCCTCCGATGCATCCTTGCGTGTAACGCCTACTGCTGCTGGCGCTGCTGTTGTTGCTGCTGGGAGTCGATGGTCATCCCAGAGGGGAAGTCGTAAGCCCACTTTTACTACTTCCACCAAGCAATTGACTGTCCAACAGTCCTTTGCGAGGAAGATGAAATATCACAGCAGTCATCCTGTTGCAAAGCGGATAACTGAGGCCTTGACAACTATGTTGGTGTTAGACGTGCGTCCGGTATCCGCCGTTAGTTCACAGGGAACTAGACAATTTCTTGAGGTAGTGTGCCCCCGTTACCAAATTCCATCTAGGTTCCACTTCTCTAGGCAGGCGATACCGAGAATGTACACGGACGTCAGAAAAAGACTCACCAGTGTCCTAAAAAATGCAGTTGTACCCAATGTCCACTTAACCACGGACATGTGGACAAGTGGAGCAGGGCAGGGTCAGGACTATATGACTGTGACAGCCCACTGGGTAGATGTATGGACTCCCGCCGCAAGAACAGCAGCGGCGGCACCAGTAGCAGCATCTCGCAAACGCCAACTCTTTCCTAGGCAGGCTACGCTTTGTATCACCGGTTTCCAGAATACGCACACAGATGAAAACCTCTTACGGCAACTGAGGAAGATCATCGCGGAATGGCTTACCCCAATTGGACTCTCCTGTGGATTTGTGGCATCGGACAACGCCAGCAATATTGTGTGTGCATTAAATATGAGCAAATTCCAGCACGTCCCATGTTTTGCACATACCTTGAATTTGGTGGTGCAGAATTATTTAAAAAACGACAGGGGCGTGCAAGAGATGCTGTCGGTGGCCAGAAGAATTGCGGGACACTTTCGGCGTACAGGCACCACGTACAGAAGACTGGAGCACCACCAAAAACGCCTGAACCTGCCCTGCCATCATCTGAAGCAAGAAGTGGTAACGAGGTGGAATTCAACCCTCTATATGCTTCAGAGGTTGGAGGAGCAGCAAAAGGCCATTCAAGCCTATACAATTGAGCACGATATAGGAGGTGGAATGTACCTGTCTCAAGCGCAGTGGAGAATGATTTCAACGTTGTGCAAGGTTCTGCAACCTTTTGAACTTGCCACACGTGAAGTCAGTTCAGACACTGTCAGCCTGAGTCAGGTCATTCCCCTCATCAGGCTTTTGCAGAAGAAGCTGGAGGCATTGAAGGAGGAGCTAAAAGGGAGCGATTCCGCTAGGCATGTGGGACTTGTGGATGGAGCCCTTAATTCGCTTAACAAGGATTCACGGGTGGTCAATCTGTTGAAATCAGAGCACTACATTTTGGCCACCGTGCTCGATCCTAGATTTAAAACCTACCTTGGATCTCTCTTTCCGGCAGACACAAGTCTGCTGGGGTTCAAAGACCTGCTGGTGACAAAATTGTCAAGTCAAGCGGAACGCGACCTGTCAACATCTCCTCCTTCACATTCTCCCGCAACTGGGGGTGCGAGGAAAAGGCTCAGAATTCCGAGCCCACCCGCTGGCGGTGATGCAGGGCAGTCTAGAGCGACTGCTGATGCTGACATCTGGTCCGGACTGAAGGACCTGACATTGATTACGGACATGTCGTCTACTGTCACTGCATATGATTCTCTCCCCATTGAAAGAATGGTGGAGGATTATATGAGTGACCGCATCCAAGTAGGCACGTCAGACAGTCCGTACTTATACTGGCAGGAAAAAGAGGCAATTTGGAGGCCCTTGCACAAACTGGCTTTATTCTACCTAAGTTGCCCTCCCACAAGTGTGTACTCCGAAAGAGTGTTTAGTGCCGCCGCTCACCTTGTCAGCAATCGGCATACAAGGTTACTTCCAGAAAATGTGGAGAAGATGATGTTCATTAAAATGAATTATAATCAATTCCTCCGTGGAGACATTGACCAGCAGCAATTGCCTCCACAAAGTACACAGGGAGCTGAGATGGTGGATTCCAGTGGGGACGAATTGATAATCTGTGAGGAGCGGGATGTACACGGTGATATATCGGAGGATGATGATGAGGTGGACATCTTGCCTCTGTAGAGCCAGTTTGTGCAAGGAGAGATTAATTGCTTCTTTTTCGGTGGGGGTCCAAACCAACCCGTCATTTCAGTCACAGTCGTGTGGCAGACCCTGTCACTGAAATGATGGGTTGGTTAAAGTGTGCATGTCCTGTTTATACAACATAAGGGTTGGTGGGAGGGCCCAAGGACAATTCCATCTTGCACCTCTTTTTTCTTTCATTTTTCTTTGCGTCATGTGCTGTTTGGGGAGTGTTTTTTGGAAGGGCCATCCTGCGTGACACTGCAGTGCCACTCCTAGATGGGCCAGGTGTTTGTGTCGGCCACTAGGGTCGCTTATCTTACTCACACAGCTACCTCATTGCGCCTCTTTTTTTCTTCTTTGCGTCATGTGCTGTTTGGGGAGTGTTTTTTGGAAGGGCCATCCTGCGTGACACTGCAGTGCCACTCCTAGATGGGCCAGGTGTTTGTGTCGGCCACTAGGGTCGCTTATCTAACTCACACAGCTACCTCATTGCACCTCTTTTTTTCTTTTTTGCGTCATGTGCTGTTTGGGGAGTGTTTTTTGGAAGGGCCATCCTGCGTGACACTGCAGTGCCACTCCTAGATGGGCCAGGTGTTTGTGTCGGCCACTAGGGTCGCTTATCTTACTCACACAGCTACCTCATTGCGCCTCTTTTTTTCTTCTTTGCGTCATGTGATGTTTGGGGAATGTTTTTTGGAAGGGCCATCCTGCGTGACACTGCAGTGCCACTCCTAGATGGGCCAGGTGTTTGTGTCGGCCACTAGGGTCGCTTATCTTACTCACACAGCTACCTCATTGCGCCTCTTTTTTTCTTCTTTGCATCATGTGCTGTTTGGGGAGTGTTTTTTGGAAGGGCCATCCTGCGTGACACTGCAGTGCCACTCCTAGATGGGCCAGGTGTTTGTGTCGGCCACTAGGGTCGCTTATCTTACTCACACAGCTACCTCATTGCGCCTCTTTTTTTCTTCTTTGCGTCATGTGCTGTTTGGGGAGTGTTTTTTGGAAGGGCCATCCTGCGTGACACTGCAGTGCCACTCCTAGATGGGCCAGGTGTTTGTGTCGGCCACTAGGGTCGCTTATCTTACTCACACAGCTACCTCATTGCGCCTCTTTTTTTCTTCTTTGCGTCATGTGCTGTTTGGGGAGTGTTTTTTGGAAGGGCCATCCTGCGTGACACTGCAGTGCCACTCCTAGATGGGCCAGGTGTTTGTGTCGGCCACTAGGGTCGCTTATCTTACTCACACAGCTACCTCATTGCGCCTCTTTTTTTCTTCTTTGCGTCATGTGCTGTTTGGGGAGTGTTTTTTGGAAGGGCCATCCTGCGTGACACTGCAGTGCCACTCCTAGATGGGCCAGGTGTTTGTGTCGGCCACTAGGGTCGCTTAGCTTAGTCATCCAGCGACCTCCGTGCAAATTTTAGGACTAAAAATAATATTGTGAGGTGTGAGGTGTTCAGAATAGACTGAAAATGAGTGGAAATTATGGTTTTTGAGGTTAATAATACTTTGGGATCAAAATGACCCCCAAATTCTATGATTTAAGCTGTTTTTTAGTGTTTTTTGAAAAAAACACCCGAATCCAAAACACACCCGAATCCGACAAAAAAAATTCGGTGAGGTTTTGCCAAAACGCGGTCGAACCCAAAACCAAAACACAAAACCCGAAAAATTTCAAGTGCACATCTCTATGTAAAAGTTGTTATAGCTTGATCTGTTTTTGGGGTCCAAGGAGCTCCTGTCGCTTGATCTTCGAGCAATGCCGGCTGCTGGTGAAATAAAGTTTTTTAGTTTTTTTTGCTACATGACATGTGATGTCATGATGTCACCCTGCACCGCTAAAAGGCAGTGGAGATGCAGTGCAAAGTGGAGCAGCCAGAAGAGAGACACTGCGGGGGGATGGCTGTAGCTGTAGAAACAGTGGGGGTCATTCCGAGTTGATCACTTGCTGCCGTTTTTCACAGCGCAGCGAACAGGTTAATACTCCGCATGTGTATGCACCGCAATGCGCACGTGCATCGTACGGGTACAAAGCGGATCGTTGCTGGGCAATGGATTTAATGAAGAATCCATTCGCACAGCCAATTGCAAGGAGACAGACAGGAAGAGGGCGTTTGTGGGTGGCAACTGACCGTTTTCAGGGAGTGCTGGGCGGGTGTCTGGCGTCAATTCCGGGACCAAAAAGACTGAAGTGATCGCAGCGGCTGAGTAAGTCCAGAGCTACTCAGAAACTGTAAAAAACTTTTTCGTCTCGCTCGGCTGCACACGCGAAAATACACTCCCCAGTGGGCGGCGACTATGCGTTCCACGGCTGCAAAAAGTAGCTAGCGAGCGATCAACTCGGAATGAGGGCCATTGTGGGGCTGGATAGTCAGAATGGGGTTAGAGAAACAGAAGTGGACTGGCCAGAGCTGGGGTATGTAAGTATACAAGCAGATATGTTACATAAGATTAGTTTTGAGGATCTGATAAAGACTAAATGAAATTATAAGAAGTAGGAGAAAACTTTTCAAATATAAACAAAGTGAAAGTATAGAAAAATAACCATTTGTTTCATTTTGAAAAATACAATTTTATTTTAGTTTATTCTAGTTTATATTTTGAATTAGATATGTATGAAGGCACCAAAATCTTAAGTGCTTAGGGCCTGTAAAGGTCGTAGGGGCTAATTCATGTTTGATTGCAAATCACAATCCAATCGTAATTTTTGCGTTCGCCCCGTGGGTGCATGTGCAGGGCCCAACAGTAACTATGATTGATTGACAGGCAGAGGCGTTCGCAGGGCAGGAGGGGAGTGGCAACGCTCCTTTTCCAAGGCGGAGATGGAGCATTATGGGGGTGGCGGCAGGAAAACGGAGGCGTGGCGGCGCATATGGGGGCGTGATGTGGGCGTTATTGGGACAGCTGCGTGACATCACATGCAGCATCTCCGATCAAAAAGACGGCGGCGGCCCTCCGGCGCGATCACAATTAGTGTGCAATCGCAGATAGGAGGCGGCGGTCGGCATGCTTGCCAGCCTTGCTCTGCGATGGACAGCCCCCAGCATGAGTGTCAAAGGATTGCAAATTCTGCTAAAAAGCAGAATTTGCAATCCTTACTGAATAAGGTCCTTAACCCGGCCTTGATAGACATCAGCTCATGTGCAAGCCAGAGCTACAAGGGAGGGGGAGGGCACCACCATCTATTTCGCCTCCGGGCACCTGGTATGAACGTACGTCCCTGCTGTCATATCTACAATTCCTCCTGAATGCAGCATTACTGTAGATTCAATTTCCTCACAAGGATGCTAAGTGCTGATAAATATTGTAAGTCCTTGCAAAAGGATTGCCTGTGTGGGATAAAATCTGCTACAAATAAAATCTTCAGCATATAAAGCCGTCTACACTAATGTCCTCAGCTAACTATTCCCATTTGTTAAATTTGACCCCTCTAACATACCCCTATCTTCCTCTCTCGTTACCCACCTTTCAGTTTACAAGAATGTTCCCTTTCACATTTATTACATGTTTTCTGCCCCCCGGACCTGAACCCCTATAGTTAGTGTTAGGGATTTACCAGAGCTGGATTAAGACATTGGGGGGCCCGGGGTACTTAAGACGGGGGGCCCTGAGGTCTAAAACTAAATATATACACACACACACCATACCTCACAACTTTGCTGGCATCTAAGGAGGGACATCAGCGCGCACCGTAACTAGGGGGCGTAGCCTCACGGCAAGTGCGGCAATCGCAAGCCACGCCCCCATTTTCGGCATTATGAGGGCATGGACAGCGCTGTGAGAGCTGCTGGCCATGCCCCCTGTCCCTCTCTGCCAGGAATAGACGCTGTGTGCATGCGCACAGCGTCTATTCACCGCTGCTCTCCTCAGAGCAGCGAGTGACAGGTAGGGATCTCCCAACTGCCCCCCACTCGCGGGACACTGCGACCTGTGGGTGGGACAGTGGAACAGACCGTGAAAAACGGGACTGTCCTGCCAAAATCGGGACAGTTGGGAGGTATGCACACACACACACACACACACACACACACACACACACACACACACACACACACACACACACACGGATTGGGTCTTATATGCCGGCGGTCAGAATACCGACTGCGGCATCCCGATGGTGAGAATCCCAACAGGAGCAAGGTAAGTATACTTTCCTTTCCCTAATTTCCCCCTAACCCTCACTTTTCACAGCAGCCTAAACCTAACCCTCCCACACCCCCGCAGCCTAACCCTACCGGGAGGTGCCTAACCCTAATCCCCTTTCCCGCAGCCTGAACCTAAATCCCCCCCCCCCCTTCCCCACCGCAGCCTAACCATAACCATTCCCAGGGGTGCCTAAACCTAACCCCCCTCCCCACAGTCTAACCCTAACCCTCCCCCTGCAGCTTAAACCTAACCTCCACCCTTGTGGCTTACCTCTCCGATGGGCCTGCAGTCATTCGGGATTCCGTTGGTCGGGATTCTGAGAAGTGTCGGGATTCCGGTGTCGGTATTTTGACTGCCAGGATCCCGACCAGGTCCCATAAAAAAATACAAAAAATGTATATACATACATATACAGTGTGTATGTGTATATGTATATATATATATATATGTGTGTATATATATATATATATATACATACATACACAAATTGAATGTATACCTAAGGATAAAAAAATCAATAAAACCTTACTAATAGGGCAGTGAGTGCCTGAAGGTTCCGCTCTGTCTCTCCAGTCTCCACCCGGCCAGCACACACCCACAGTCCACTGCACACTTCCAGGGAGCTTCCTTCTTCTCTGCAGCCTGCGTGCTCAGCCAGTCACTGAGCCGCAGGCTGCAGCTTACCATCCTATTGGGCGGCTGAGCCGTCACTCAGCAAGAAGCCCAGCCAGCTCTGCAGCGTCAGCGGCTCTGAGCATGACCGCTGGGCTGTCAGTGGGGAGGGGAGCGCAGTGCAGCGGATCGGATTAGAGATCCGATCTGGTGGGTGGCTGGGGGTCCTTTCAGACAGGGGGGCCCGGGGTACTTACCCCCGGAGGCCCCCCCCCCCTTAATCCGGTTCTGGGACTTACCCAATGAGAGGCTACCTTGGCGCGGTGGGTAAGCTCATATCCCTGGCCAGGATTATGCTAAATTCCTCTGGTTATTACAGGTTGAGCTTGTGTGAGATAGTGCACCTGCATCTTTTTTCCCCTTGTATACTGTATCAAGTCTCAAGCAGAGTAGCACCTCATTACTTAATTATGGTGTGCAATCTAGGGCCCCCCTCCTTTCGTAAGTTTTCTAACGTTCCAACTTTCTCCCTCGAGAAAACATTTGAGAGTCTTACCAATCATTTCGGTGTCCTTATTAGCCCAGTTCTGCTGACTGTACACACAGCATTCTTGTTTTTCAAGACTAATCCCTCTATCTAGGATTCCTGCCTGATACACACTCATATTAAAACTCCTTTAGGAACTGTGAAAGTGTACAGCGCAGGTACTCTTCTATAATATGTGCCTACTTTTGCAAAAATACATTTGGGTTTTCAGGTGTAGGTGTCGGAACCAAGGTGTCAGCACCTCTGTTGTGCATACGTTTGCACAGACAGATGGAAGTAGCTGGAAAGACTGGCGACGTTCCTTGTAAGATGTGGATAACAAAAATGAATAGGTTTGCACTGAAGTGCAGAAACAAGACTTCATGGCCCTCATTCCGAGTTGTTCGCTCGCAAGCTGCTTTTAGCAGCATTGCACACGCTAAGCCGCCGCCTACTGAGAGTGAATCTTAGCTTAGCAAAATTGCGAACGAAAGATTCTCTAAATTGCGAATAGAAATTTCTTTGCAGTTTCTGAGTAGCTCGATACTTACTCTTCCAGTGCGATCAGTTCAGTCAGTTTCGTTCCTGGTTTGACGTCACAAACACACCCAGCGTTCGCCCAGACACTCCCCCGTTTCTCCAGCCACTCCCGCGTTTTTCCCAGAAACGGCAGCGTTTTTTCACACACACCCATAAAACGGCCAGTTTCCGCCCAGTAACACCCACTTCCTGTCAATCACACTACGATCACCAGAACGAAGAAAAAACCTCGTAATGCCGTGAGATAAATACCAAACTTCTTAGCAAATTTACCTGGCGCAGTCGCAGTGCGAACATTGCGCATGCGCAATTAGCGGAAAATCGCTGCGTTGCGAAGAAAATTACCGAGCGAACAACTCGGAATGAGGGCCCATGTTGGGTGATTGGATTGTTTAAATGCAAATGAATTTGCCACAACGTCTGCAATCAGTTCTTTAACAAATTTTTTTGATGAGATATTTTGCAAAGCACAAAGGAAAATACTAGCACTATATAAATAAATCATTATCACTATATAACTAAATCATAAACTTTCCACTGTTTAATCTTATGGGTTTTATTATTGTTTATAAGCCAGTAAGGGGGTCATGCCAAGTTGATCGCTCGCTAGCTACTTTTTGCAGCCGTGGAAACGCATAGTCGCCGCCCACAGGGGAGTGTATTTTCGCTTTGCAAGTGTACGAACGCGTGTGCAGCCGAGCGGGACAAAAGTTTTTTGCAATTGCTGAGTAGCTCTGAACTTACTCAGCCATTACGATCACTTCAGTCTTTTTGGTCCCAGAATTTACGTCAGACACCCACCCTGCAAACGCTTGGACACTTCTGCGTTTTTCCAAACACACCCTCTTTCCGTCAATCTCCTTGCGATCGGCTGTGCGAATGGATTCTTCGTTAAATCCATCGCCCAGCTACGATCCGCTTTGTACCCGTATGCCGCGTGTGTACATTGCGGTGCATACACATGCGCATTAGTAACCTGATTGCTGCGCTGCGAAAAACGTCAGCGAGCGATCAACTCGGAATGACCCCTATAGCTGCTGTATAAATTGAGAAGAATGCAGAGAACCTAGTTATTAATGCATGCTTTATTTATTCATATTTTAAAGATTTATATCAGTGACCACCAATCCGTCGTTCGCGAGCTACCGGTAGCTTACCATAGTATTTTCGGTAGCTTGCAAAGCGCACGGGCTTGAGCAGTCACTGTCAGATACTACTGCCTTCAATACTAATATGGAGCCGTCCATCAGGTAATCAGAACTTGCGGACCGGCAGCAATGTCTTCTGACTGGGTGTCAAACCGCGAGCTTTGATTGGCTAACGAGCTGGCGCCATATATCAAATGGCCGCTGGAGAGTGTCACCACGGCGCCCCCCAGGAATTTCAGTGATGGGCAGGAGAGGCGCGTGCTGAGCTGTCCTCCCCTCCCCTCCCTACACACAGGAGCAGAGGTGGTGGCAACAGTGGCGGCAGAAGAAGCCAGCAAGGGTGAGCACTACTGGGGGCATTATATCTGGCACTGCCGGGGGCATTACAACTGGTACTGCCAGGCACATTACATCTGGCACTGCTGGGGGGGGGGGGGCATTATATCTTGCACTGCTGGGGCATGACATCTGGTACTGCTGGGGGCATGACATCTGGCACTGCTGGAGGGCATTACATCTGGCACTGCTGGGGGCATTACATCTGGCACTGCTGGAGGGCATTACATCTGGCATGGCTGGGGACATTATATTTGTCACTGCTGGAGGGCATTATATCTAGCACTGCTGGGCGGCATTACATCTGGCACTGCTTGGGGGGGAATTACATCTGGCACTGCTAGGGGTATTATATCTGGCACTACTGGGGGGAATTATATCTGGCACTGCTGGGAGCATTACGTGTTTCTGGCACTGCTGGGATCATTAAATTTTTCTGGCACTGCTGGGGGTATTATGTGTAACTATTATATAGTTGCAAGGCCACACCCACTTTCACAGCATTGGTGGGATGCAGGAATCGCATATAGGGATTACCTGCCTGAGCAAGCAAGAGGCAGCAGCAGAAGGAACATTCGGTTATTAGACAATTTTTATTTTTAACATTTTTTAGTAGCTCTTTCAGAGGTTTCATTTTTCTCAAGTAGCTCACACCCCAAGGGAGACCACTGATTTATATAAACATGAGTTTGATAAGATTGAGCAGACTATATTAAACTTTATCAGCAGCAGAGGAGTTAAGGTGCCCACACACTAGGACAATATCCTGCCTTTTGTCACGATATTGACGCATCGGGCTGACGTAGTCGACCACATTATGGGGGTAATTCCAAGTTGATCGCAGCAGGAACTTTTTTAGCAGTTGGGCAAAACCATGGAGGTCATTCCGAGTCGTTCGCTCGGAAAATTTCTTCGCATCGCAGCGTTTTTCCGCTTAGTGCGCATGCGCAATGTCCGCACTGCGACTGCGCCAAGTAAATTTGCTATGAAGTTTGGATTTTTACTCACCGCTTTTTCTTCGCTCAGGCGATCGAAGCGTGATTGACAGGAAATGGGTGTTACTGGGCGGAAACAGGCCGTTTTATAGGCGTGTGGGAAAAAACGCTACCGTTTCCGGAAAAAATGCGTGAGTGGCTGGAGAAACGGAGGAGTGTCTGGGCGAACGCTGGGTGTGTTTGTGACGTCAAACCAGGAACGATAAGCACTGAACTGATCGCAGATGCTGAGTAAGTCTGAAGCTACTCTGAAACTGCTACGAGATGTGTAATCGCAATATTGCGAATCTTTCGTTTGCAATTTTAAGAAGCTAAGATTCACTCCCAGTAGGCGGCGGCTTAGCGTGTGCAATACTGCTAAAATCGCCTTGCGAGCGAACAACTCGGAATGAGGGCCCATGTGCACTGCAGGGGAGGCAGATATAACATGTGCAGAGAGAGTTAGATTTGGGTGTGGTGTGTTCAATCTGCAATCTAAATTGCAATGTAAATATAAAGCAGCCAGTATTTACCCTGCACAGAAATAAAATAACCCACCCAAATCTAACTCTCTCTGCACATGTTATATCAGCCTCTCCTGCAGTGCACATGGGCCCTCATTCCGAGTTGTTCGCTCGCAAGGCGATTTTAATAGAGTTACACACGCTAAGCCGCCGCCTACTGGGAGTGTATCTTAGCTTCTTAAAATTGCGAACGATGTATTCGCAATATTGCGATTACAAACTACTTAGCAGTTTCAGAGTAGCTCCAGACTTACTCGGCATCTGCGATCAGTTCAGTGCTTGTCGTTCCTGGTTTGACGTCATAAACACACCCAGCGTTCGCCCAGACACTCCTCCGTTTCTCCAGCCACTCCTGCGTTTTTTCCGGAAACGGTAGCGTTTTTATCCACACGCCCATAAAACGCCGTGTTTCCGCCCAGTAACACCCATTTCCTGTCAATCACACTACGATCGCCGGAGCGAAGAAAAAGCCGTGAGTAAAAAAACTATCTTCATAGCAAAATTACTTGGCGCAGTCGCAGTGCGAACATTGCGCATGCGTACTAAGCAGAAAAACGCTGCGATGCGAAGAAAATTACCGAGCGAACGACTCGGAATGAGGGCCATGGTTTTGCCCATTGCTAACAAAGATCCTGCTGCAATCAACTTGGAATTACCCCCTATGTGTAGTCCACTTATGATTGCGATCAGAGGCGTGCTCCCGGGGGTTGTAAGCAGGGTTTTCAGGTCTTACCTGCACAGGTAAGAAGTGGCCATGTTGCTTTCGATGATGTGCTTTAATGTTAGGTCGCATGCGATCTAACGTTAGCAAATCGTGAGTGAGGTGACCTTTAATCACGATACCGTGAGTCCAAGAACTGCCGGTGGTTGGCGGGGAGTTTAAGGGGTATCGCATGCGACAGAGCACATGCTAGTACACTCTTCCTAGTGTATGGGCACCTTTACATGGTCAAATAAGCAAATATTGGTGGCAGGTGTACAGAGGATTTACTCATAATAATAGGTGTAAAATATTAATGCTATTAGCTGCTGTATGATATATATTTATCACAGGGACGTGCAGTCAGGGGAGGCAGGGGAGGCAGTGCCTCCCCAGTGATTAATTATTAAAATAATACAAAGAAGATACTTATGACACATATTCACATATTCTCTGTCATAAGTATCGTCTTTATTTTATTTTAATAATTTTAACTCATTAAACAAGTTTGGGAGGCACTGATAGCAGTGCCTCCCGTAGATAATGGGAACGGGGAGAGAGCGAGGAGGGGGGAGGGAGGGGCAGGCACTGGGCTGTTAAAGCCCATTGAAATAAGGGAAGAAAGCTGCACCTATAGAAGTGCCTCGCTGACAGGGATGGGCTTTCATCCCACATCAAAGCACATCCCTGTCAGCAAGGCAGAAATGATTGGACAGCGGATCCAGTGTGTGTGGCCCCTTGTCAGTGTGATAGTGTGTATGGACCCTGGTCAGTGTGACAGTGTGTATGGACCCTGGTCAGTGTGACAGTGTGTATGGACCCTGGTCAGTGTGACAGTGTGTATGGACCCTGGTCAGTGTGATAGTGTGTATGGACCCTGGTCAGTGTGACAGTGTGCATGGACCCTGGTCAGTGTGACAATGTGTGAGGGTCCAGGTCATTGTGAGAGTGTGTGTGGCCCCTGGTGAGTGTGATAATGTGTGTGGCTCCTAGTCAGTGTGACAGTGTGTGAGGGTCCAGGTCATTGTGAGAGTGTGTGTGGCCCTAGAGCTGGGATGATGCATGTGAGCTCCGGCAGTCATGACATCAAATCCCCCTCTGCCCCAGCTGGTTAGGCACATCCCACCTCCGGTGTCTGCTGAGGCCTGCCGCCTGCTGTTTGGCCTCTGTGCTGAAGAATCAAACAGCGACCCTGGAGGTGAGGGAGATGCAGCAGCTGCAGCTAGAAGGGGAGTTCCGGACCCGTGGCTGTTCATCCTACCCCCTGACACCACTGCTGGGTGCTGTAGGCTGTGCTGGCCGTGGGGGGCATAACCCTGCTGCTGGGGCTGCAGAGGGAGCTGGTGGCTGGGCTCCTATACCATGGAGGCTGGGTATGAATAGTCACAGCGTCCACCAGGAGAAGTGATGAGTAATCAGGAAGGGCTGGGCTGATATGAGAAGCACTGCCATAGGTGGCTGGTCCCTGGGCATGTATATATCTGCTAGGCCTGGCTCCCTGACTCCTGTGATTGGGTCACATACTGTATAAAAAAAAAAGCATGGTGCATAGGGTGGCATGATGGGCTGGCCCCATAGCAAGCACACCCCTTGCACCCTCTATAGTTACACCACTGCTCTGTAATATGTGTATCTGCATATCTGAAAGAAATGTGATGTTCTGCAATGTCCTGACACCCCAGCTTTTACTGTGTCTGTATGTTGTTAGTGGTGCGCTCATATATCCTTAGTTGCTGTTCCGTATCTCCGCTATGATAGTATCAGCATATTATTCCTGAGTGAGAGTATGTGCGAGGTGATTAGTTATCTGTACAACGTGATAATCAGTCAGTATTAGGAGGGGGGTGACCGGGACTGTGCGACTATGACTTTTGCCCACCGCTGCAGGACTCTGAGGGTGGTGGGGTCACCAGGACACTGTGGCACTGCGTACTCGCCATGCCTAGAATCCTTTCGCCCGTCAGCCGCGCTGCTACAGAGCTACTTCCGGTCTTGCGAGATGATGACATCATCTCACAAGTCTTTCCCTACAATAGGCAGATCCGTGCACACAGTGAGGATCCGTACAGTGTCGGTGACTCCCCTCCTGCCCCCACAGACACACACCCCCACTTCCCCCACCAGGAAGCAAACTGCCAGGCCCGGAACCTGAGGGCGGCTCAGTACTAATAAAAAAAAAAGAGAGAAAAGGTGCAGTGGGATTGCTTGCTGAGCTGGCGGGGCCTCATAGCATTTGTATTCTTTGCACCGTCTATAGTTCCGCCACTGCTGAAGTGTATTGATAAGTCCACTGCCTCCATACTGGATTTCCAACTCAGGAACTGCATCCAGTAAAGTCACCTCGACTTGGATTGATAGAACTTGTTGAGTTTTTGAATTTAGCTTGATTTTAAAATAAGCTTGTTTATCCATGATGAATGATGTGGATATACTGAGATACTGAAGATATGTGTGGAAAAGCCTATTTGTGGCAGCTAGTGGAAGTTAATCAAAATGTATACCTAGAAGAGAGACCCCTGGGGATCACAAACTGTACCTGTCAAAACATTTGAAAACAAAAGTCACACCTCTGTTCAAGTAGGTCACATTAATTTAGGATGCAGGGCAGGAGCCTTTGCAGACGTCCATCCAGGTCACTCTGCAATCAGGTATGTCATAGCCAAAGCTGAGAAATTGGCTGCAATGGGACAGGTCCCCAAAACATGAAATCTGTTATCATCCATTAGATAAAATGAACTACATGAGCAAAGTGAATACAGGGAAGAGCCTTGAGAACATTTCATACACATTTAGGATTCTGCACACTAGATCAATGTACCAGTTACTTTGTATTCTTGACATACTATGAATTTGCATTGAAAGATGTTGTTAATAATAAAATGAATACAAGGCCATTAGTGGCAGCTGCTGGTATTACTGATAGGTGAATTCATTCACAAATCGGTGCAGATTTTGCTAAAGGTTTAGTAAATGGTTAAACCCATTAGACAATTGGGAAATGCCGTCCTGTTTAAAAGCAGTGGTGGCCAGTAGCAGCCTATCCCTGCTGCTTTATTATTATGTCCTTTTTAGCATCATTAAGTACAGTAAATAAAAAAAACAACAACAACATTTGAATGATTTCCCTTTGACAGTGAAGGGTTAAAACAAATAAATAAACAATAAAATAAAAAAAATGTCTCTATACCTCCTAGCCGAATCCTTATACAGCCCCAATGCTTAGGCAGTGTACACTGGTTTGTGCTCTAATCAATGATGACCAAACACGCAGTTTCCAGGTGGACGGGAAACTGAACAGGTGCAGAACGCATCACAGGGATGCGAACGCCTCTGCCTGATTCATGGGAGAGGGATGGTGGCGGCCGAGGTTGCTGGAAACAGGGGGGTGTCTCCCCCGTATTCCGGGAGTGGTGAGGCTAAGGACTTCATCGCCAGATGCAGTTTGCATGGCCTCGCAAGTCGCCCTGAGGTGGCAAGCCTGAGCTTACTCAGCCTGCATCGCAGTTGAACATCGCGACCAATGGTCGCGATGTTCCTCCCAGTTGTGATCGCATCACAAATGCAGGAAGAAGGTGATATGCACCTCCTCCCGCATTTGCATTGGTGTGGATTACATTTGCAATGCTTTCAATTGCAATCCATGCTGAATTAGGCCCTCTGTTGTTTATTATATCAGTGTAATTAAAATAAATCCATACCTGACCACCGCAAAAGAAGTGTAAAATTGAAAGACCAAATGGATGCAGGGAAAAGGGTGCCATAGAGTGCCTATATATGACCAGTATTACTGGGTGCCTCTTACATGCTCCTGCAGCACCTCAGCAGTGTCTTTTACCTCACTGCTCCATCAGCATTATCACCTTGCTGCCGGCAGTGCATACATGCACTGTCAGGGACCTCCAGTATCAGAGAAGCCTTGACGTTGGCCTGGAGGCTTAACCGTATCTTTGCAAATATATGTTACAAAGATCTCTGAATAATCTACCACCATGTAGTGTGCAACTTGTATTGCTAATACCCCTCCCTTTCAAGCACCTGAGGGGTATTATTAAACTGAATGAGTAGATTCCATTTTATATTGCAGTTCTGAGAGGCACAAATGAGATCAGCTTTTGGAGAGCATACTGGTTCTTTTAGTGCCACTTGGAGGACCTAGGGGTGACTTGGCTCTCATTTTAGATATCTTTTGTAAGTGCTATTATCATGTGGCCTTAGATTAGAAAATTATATGGTCCAGAATGGGTACTGTTACAATGCAGTGTTAGGGACCTCCAGAATCAGAGAATCCTTGGCGTTGGCCTAGAGGGGTAACCATATCTTTGCAAATACATGTAACTAATATATCTGAATTCTCTACCATGAAAATATTATTGCTAGTACCCCTTGGGGTGCTGTGGAAAACATGTTTTGTGTATTTTTCTTGTTTAGAAGGGATCCGTTCAATTTGCCAGCTATTGGGATCCCAGCGGTCAGGATACTGACGCCGGAAGCCCGCAAGCTAACAATGCCACCAGCCAAAATCATGACAAAATTGGACTATTCCCACTCATGGGTGTCCACAACACCCATAGAGTGGGAATAGATCCTGTGGCAAACGCAGCGAGCTACTGAGCCCACAAGGGGATTCCTAGCGCTTGCCCTGCTGCTGTCATCCTGGCGGATGGGATGCCATTGTATGTATTCCATTTATAATAACCCCTCCCAAGTACCTGAGGGGTATTACTAAACTGAATGAGCAGCTTCCATTTTATATTACAGTGCACACTCTCCCAGAAGTTGCGGGAGACTCATGATTTTTTGGGTAGATCCACGCATACCCGAAAGTGTGGGTATAACTCCCGCCTGCTTCCTAGGGAAGCGGATTAGCCAGATAATGCAGGGACATTTGTGGGCCAAAATGAAGGGGGTGGACCTAAAATGATGCGAATCACCATCATATTAGCCCCGCTCATTTCTCGAGGACCCGTGATTCACATTCATTGTCGGAGGGGCCTAATGACCCGGAAGCCTGGCCCTGTCCCTCAAGTACCCCTTCTGCTTTCCACAATATAAATAAATGACGCTACGTAGCTGTCACCATAACGGCACATAGATGTAATTTAAAGGGAATTATAATGTTATAAAGGACTTGTCATTTCTGTCATTAACATCTTTTCCAGGATTATTTAGCAAAAACCAAGTGGCCAAGGCAGCAGAGCAATTCTTAGTTTCCCGGTGATACTGGCTGGGAGCCGAAACCAGCAACATACTGCAGTCCCGGCCAACCGTGGGTTCTTTGGTAAATAAGAAGCCTGGTCTTGAGCTTTCAGGTGCTTCAGAGACATCCTTCAGTTCAGAGTTAGGTGGCCACAGCGACTCTGGGAGGTGGGGGTAGAAGGTCATGGGTGCCGGAGCTCGCAGCACCACCCCGACTTTGGGGCCACACACACTATCACTATGACCTGGGCCACACACACTGTCACTCTGACCAGGCAACTCACTCACCGTCACACTGACCAGGGACCACTCACATTCCCACACTGGCCAAGAGTCACACACACTGTCACACTGACCAGGCCACTCACATTGTCACTCTACCCACACCTTACCCACTCTGGTGGAGACCTGGGTTGGGGGCCCCTTAAAGATTTTGCTTTGTGGACAACAAAGTTCTAGTTAAGTCCCTGTACTTCAGTAATCCATCTGGCTTCATTTGACCTAGTACTCATACATATATCCAGGGGTTAAAGTGAGCTGGAACGGGGCGGAACTGCGTTCCGTCAGTTCCACTTGGAGACGGAACGCAGTTCGGGCTTACCTAAACCGATGTGTCCCCAGCGACGCACAGGGAGATGAGGGGCGCCCGCTGAGATTGTGTTACCAGCGGGCGCCCGTCTCTCCTCTACACCGAATGCCGGAGGCAGGAGCTCAGTACTGAGCTCCGGCTTCCGGCGCTGTCACTGTGCGGCGGGCGCTATGGGAGAGACGTCAGTCATGACGTCCCTCTCATAGTGCTGAGGAGCGGATGCCAAGAGAGGAGGACTTCAGCGGTCTGGAAGCAGGAGCGGGGCTCGTGAGTATGGCGTGTTTTTTTCTTCTTTAGTGCAGCGGCGCATCTACTGGGGAGGGCATTACTACTGGGGGGCAGGCATCAACAAGGGGCATTACTACAGGGGGGGCATTACTACTGGGGCAAACTACTGGGGTACATTATTACTGGGGGGCATTTACTGGGGGCAAACTACTGGAGGACATTATTACTGGGGGCCAACTACAAGGGGGCAAACTACTGGGGGTAGGCTACAAGGGGGCAAGCTACTGGGGGCAAGCTACAAGGGGGCAAGCTACTGGGGGCAAACTACAAAGGGGCTAACTACTGGGGGCAAACTACAGGAGGGCATTACTACTGTCGGCGTAACTACAGGGGCATTACTAGTTGGGGGCTAAATTGCAGGGGGGCTAAACTACTGGGGGCATAACTACAGGGGCCAAACTACTGGGGGCATTACTACTGGGGGCCAAACTACAAGGGGGGGCATAACTACAGGGGATAAACTACTGGAGGCATAACTACAGGGGCTAAACTACAAGGGGGCAAACTACAGGGGGGCATTACTACTGGCGGCTAAACTACAAGCAGGCAAACTACTGGGGGCATTACCACTGGGAGGCTAAACTAAAGGGGGGGGGGGGGTAAACTACTGGGGTCATAACTGCAGGGGCATTACCACTAAGGGCATAATTACTAGGGTGCTAAACGACTGGGGGCATTACTACAGGCAACATTACTACTGGGGGCAATACTACACAGGGGCATTACCATTAAGGGCATTACTGCTGGGGGCCCTACTAATGAGGGCATTGTAAAGGGAGCACTTCATAAGGGGCATCACTCCTGGGGACATAAGGGGCACTACTATTGCGGGCATTGCATAAGGGGCACCACTACTATGGGGTCTATATAAGGGGCACTACCACTGTGGGCACTACCAGTACAGTGGACATTGCACTACTACTGTGGGCATTGTATAAGAAGCGCTACTGTGGTGGGCATTATGTGTATTACTGGGTGCTACTACTGTGGGCATTATTACTATTGTGTGACCACGCCCTATTCTTTTGGAGACCACGCCCCTTTTTTTGCGGCGAGCGCAATACCTTAATTACTTGGGCACCGTGGGGAGGGGGTGAGTTCCACCACCTCTCTAGGACCACTTTACGCACTGCATATACACTCGTTATTATACTGCATGTGCAATATTCCATAGATAGAATCCAATCATGTTTTAAACTGTATGTACTGTATTGCTACATTGTGCATGTTTGCACCTAGAGAAGTAAATAAACCCTAATGAATTTAAATGGTTAAAGGCTCAGAGATTTGCCAGCACTAGGAAAGACAGTGCCTTCCATTGCAACTTCTTAATAACTAGGTTATTCATCGCGCCCTACGGGCGCTCTTCACACCATCGTAAGGGGCTACGACCTCTTAACCCTTGCACACCCTTGTGGCATGCAATATTTGTATTACAGTATATGGAGTATTACCGCCAATCATAATTGTGTGAGTGGTTAAATATTGCACGGACAAAGGGCGTGAGATGGTTAAGGGATCGTAGCCACTTGCAACGGTGTGAACAGCGCATGCAGGGCCTGATGAATCACCTAGTAGGTGCTGTGGTTGGGGGAGTGGCAGGTGTAGGGGAGACACTGATGGGGGAGAGGGTGGTTGCGGGGGTGTCGTGGGTGGGGGAGGGGCACCCACGTGGGTGCCGCGGTTGGAGGTCTGGAGGTACCGTGGGTGCGGGCCGCGGGTGGGGGAGGGGCTGGTGCGGTGGTGCCGCAGGTGTGGGGGGTGCCGCGGGTGGGGGTTGCGGTGGTGCAGTGGGTGGGGGAGGGGCGGGTGCGGGGGTGCTGCGGGTGGGGGAGGGGGTCCGGAGCCAACACGGATGGTGGAGGGTGTGTGTGAGGGTGCGGCAGATGGGGCCCAGCTGTACTGTGAGTGGGGGAGGGGTGGGTAATGCTTCTCCTGCTTCTCCTCCTGGAAGCAGCTAAGCTGCTGTCCTCCCTTTGGCAGTGGCTCACCCGGAGACTCGAATAGCAGCCAAGCAGCCAGTCATTATTGTTAGTGCCGGTGTCCCAATGCGACGCATTACAGGGAAGAAGATGCACTCAATAAACTACAGCTCCCAGCAGCCCTTAGCGCCGGAATGCTTTGGCGCTGCAGCCACCACACATCTATGGTGGTGGCCGCAGCAGCTTTTGTTCCACCTGCGCCACGGCCAAAGAGTGGGGATTGTTGATGCCGGTGGGGGCAGGTGGACTGGCAGCAGGACATAGGACACTGCAATAAAAGGATTTCCCCCCCTATCTACAGCACAGTGACTTGCTGCAGATGCAGTGGCATACCCTCCAGCTGGACCTTTTTGGCGGGTACAGTACCTTTTTTTATTGTCTGTAGCGATTTTTGGCTCTCCAAACTTCCATTGAAAGTCTAGGAAAAGGGGCGTGGCGATGCCACTTTACCCGTGGCCATGTCCCCTTTTTCGAATTTGTACAGATTTTTATGTGTAAATTGTTGGAGGGTATGTTGCTGAAGATGCAGTGGGCCTATTTTGGGGGTGTGGGCCTGGAGCTGCAGCTCCATCAGCCCCATCGTTAATCCTGCTCTGGGAACACACAGCAGCCAAAGGGCAAAGCCTCCCATTGAATGTAACCTGTGTGGGAGGGTGTTTCTCGCCCAATCAGCTGTGGACTGGGTGTGATAGACCTGCTGCTAACCCAATGAGAGCTCCTAGCCACGCCCAGCGTTATACACATAGGCACAGAATCATAGATCTGTGCTATTATATAGCAGATCCTATGTACAGCATTGCAGGATATGTTTGCGCTATATAAATAAGTGTTGTTGCTGTTAATACTAATACTACTTCGCTTTCGTCAATGTCTGTTATTACTCAGCGGAACTCATTTTACAAAGACAGTAGTGGCATATAATATGGTGATGTATATTTTATATTGTACACGTTGATCACAAAATGCCTTTGTACACATTTTCTGTAAACACAAAAAGATGTTTGGGGTTACTAACTCATGAGCACGCCACGCAAAGCTGCCCACGGGAGAAGCCTAAAATGAAGAAATGGGAGCGCACATACAAAGCTGCTTGTTTGAATGCAGTCAAAAATATTTATTTCATAATCCATCTTCATTAAAACAAATAAAATATGAACAAGAACAATGGATATGCAGGTGTACAATATACAGAATAAAATGCAGATTGCACACATCTAGCTATGTTTTAGATCAATAACTGTAGACTTGCTCTTTGGTAGATCATAAATATATGTGAAGTTTAAGCAGCAGGAAAGTCAATCAATAATATATTCACATCTGTATGGTACCTGATTAAGACGTGACTGAGACTTTTCAAAAGCAAATGTGAAGATGCTGCTCAAAATAGTCAAATGATGACCGTACGTGATGTGATGTTATTAGTCAACACTCAACACCTCTACCCTGCATGGGGTAGGATATCAGCTAGTTCTTACCAATTGGCTGTGTGATTTATCTGTTGCTGCACACTGTATGGTTACTGTATGGTTACTGGGCACACCACGGTGGCTGTTGGTGCTATGCCCCAAGGAAGAGGGACCACTGCTCCTGGGCCACAGCACTTACAGCCGCTAACGCTGCCTAGTCTGCCAGAGAACGTTGTTGAACACACAGTCTGCTGCTTCCGGAATTTGGGGGCATCTGGTTTGCTTTCCACCTGCATTCCAAAGATTCAGCTGACACGTTTCTCTGCCTCGATGCACAGTGGTTTCATCAGAAGTTAGTTGGCATGTTGTTAAGGGCCGTATTCGCGGCCCGATTTGGGGAGAGGTGTGCTGAGCGAACTGCTCAGCGATGTGTGCTGAGCATGCGGGGGGTTGGGGGAAGGAACGCTCAGTTCACCCAGCGGGTGAAATGAGCGACCTGCTAGATTGAGCCTGCATGCAGGCCAATCTAGCAACAGCGATAGCGATGCGCGGGGCTGCGCATCGCTATCGTTGAGGGGGGTACACACGGAGAGATCATGGTTAAAATCTAAGCAATCTGGTCAGATTGCTTAGATTTTAAGCAGCGATCGCTTCATGAGTACCCCCCTTTAGAGTCTCCTTATATCCCTTCAGGGGACTGCCGATTCATTGTCATTAAGCCTGCTGGATTTTAACTGTTTCATTGCCTTTGAAATGCAACTGTGCAGGTATTTATCCACCCTGCAGTACCATCAGGGAGGCGTCTGATTGACTCCAAATTTATTCTGCAGCAGGACAATGACCCCAAACATACAGCCAATGTCATTAAGAACTAGTGATGTGCACCGGAAATTTTTCGGGTTTTGTGTTTTGGTTTTGGGTTCGGTTCCGCGTCCGTGTTTTGGATTCGGACGCGTTTTGGCAAAACCTCACCGAAAAATTTTTGACGGATTCGGGTGTGTTTTGGATTCGGGTGTTTTTTTCAAAAAACCTGACAAAGCCTTTTGGATTGCTTTATCGTATAAACAACCCTTTATGAGGTCTAAGAACACTGTACGCTGAATGCGTGAGAAGTACCGTAAAGGTACGCTATTTGCGTATCGATCGCTTAGCCGTGATCGAGACGCTCAGGCGTCACGTTTACTCACGAGTAAATGATCACAGGCAGGCACGCTATTGGCTATAGACAAACGTAATGCTTCGCTATGGCGTAGCGGACGCTTGAGACCACGAGGAGGTCACCAGCGGCGCAGACGCTCACAACGCTAAACCTTGATATCTATATCTTTGACAATGAAATACACAGAATACCTTAATGTGAATACAGGGTGTAAGTGCAACCTTGTGTAACCTGACTAACTACAAAGCTGCTTGAGCGTCACCGACGCTCAAGTGAACACTTAAAACTATAGGAAATACACAGATACTTGTTTAGGGTCCAAAGCCTATTATATGTATTATAACTAATATACTTGCAAAAAGGAATCACAGTACAAATGATACACTACAATATAACAGAGACTTCCTAACCAAAATAGCTACACTAGAAATACAATACAATACCAATCTAATACAATACAATACAATACTAGTCAAGGGGAGATATGGGAGAAAAGAGAAGGGAGAGAGAGAGAGAGACAGAGAGAGAGAGAGAGAGAGATGGAGAGAGACGGAGAGAGAGAGAGAGAGATAGGGAGAGAGATGAGAGAAATGGCTCACAGAAAGACAATGATTACGGAGAGAAACTTACGCACAAGGGTAACGATCGCAAGCGCTTCTGGACAGCCAGCTTCCCGATTATCAGCAATGAGAACCGTTTGATGAGAAGTGAAAGCTGGATGCCACAGGCCCGTCTTTTATGCTACTCACACAATGCAATCTAATGGTCCCTACAATCTCATTGTCCATTGGACGCAGGAATTCGGCTTCGCATTATAACAAAGGTCATAGGTTGATTCATACAGGTGGGCTGTATCAGTGGTCTTGGTTATGCAAAACCATGGGTGATAACTAACACATTCCTGTCTTCTGGAGAGCTATTGTTTGGCGAATACAAAACAGAATCCTGTCTGGGTTCTGTTCTATATTCATGATGTCCACTTTCAGTTGAGACAATGACATCTCAGCCCTCATTCTCCTGTATACAAATCCAGCCCCATTTGTAAACACAGGTGTTGGCCCTCCTCATTGAGTCTCAAAGCTCAGTGTAATTAAAGACTATTGTACTCCGTCTGCGGGAAAGATACTGATTTGGAGTACAATTGATCTTCAATTACTATTCCGGTGCTTACCTTATGCATGTAAAGTTATGAGGCCCTCCCAACATGCAAACTATTGTTTGGGGGATCTCTGAGGTCAAAGAGCCATTTGAGACCCACTGATACCTGTCTCCACTGTTCAGGTGCATGACTAAGTAAGAACAAATAATAATAAATGGACATAACTTCTTATGTCCATAACTATTCGCACGAGCGATTAATACGCTCCAAACCAACACCGGAATATTGCTATTTAAATACCCTTCCGATGGGTACCAAACACTGCTGTATGATTCCTGTTAGACCCTTCCTACAATACAAAGAGGGATTCCTCCGTTCAGGGACATTCTATATTAACCAAACTTTCAGAATCTATCAAAGGGACCATGGTCTACAAACTACATTAATTGTGAAAATATGTAACGATTGGGTCGCACGCTACGACTACATACTCCTTACCGTAAATACGCATACCGATGCGAGCGGGTGCACGCATCAGCGGGTATGCGCTATCACGGGAAAGCGCACGCATGCGCAGCGCGGACCAGCGTGAGGTGCAAATATGGCAGCGTGTATAGGGATATTTTTCTGACTTTGACAGTCCACCCTTTGGCAGTCAATAATAACTGCCACCTTCAAAACATTTCAAAAAGGAGAAAAATATAAGTCAGGGGTTAATTCATTTCCATGGTTGGGTAAGGAAGAAGAGAGGAGTAGGTGTGAAGAGGGTATGACCTAGTGAGATAGCAGAAGTATGTGTGTATGAGTCCATGTTTGGAGGGTCATGTATCATCGTGCCGTACATGTGGTAAATCAAGCTTCGAGGTATTGCGAAGTATACATTTGAATTCCTTCTTATCCCGTGGTACAGGTCTGTGGATGGGCTGTCAAACTTTACCGAGCTCTTTTCGGCTTTTGAACAGAATGGGGAGCACATTTTAGTTGATGATACATGAATGGGGGAATATGTGATTGCTGATATCTGTGCCTGTATTCCCTATACTATGTGTGTTATTACCTGAGGGTTGTAGAGATGAGGATGAAGAACACTTATGGAAAATGCAATGATATTCTATGTCAGGTAAATGTACATCTGTCGTTGAAGTTTTGTTCGGTATCTGTTGAGAGTCGTCTTCTTTGCGCTGTATTGCTCCTTGGGCATGAGCAAATAGCTTTGTCAGTGCCATCAGATTTACAAAAATGTTGGGCTAGCGTGAGTTTAAAAATACTAGGGAAACTGGGGATCCATGGCAAAGTTCATCAAATGTCCATTTCTCAAGTGGTCAAAACTTCATCTTTGGTGCTTGTCTGTTGTCTGTATAGCGTCTCGTCAACTTCCTCGTCCAAGGGGGTCTTTGTATCTTGGAAAAAAAGCAGAAAAACAGGTGAAAGAAACGGACCGTATAATCGCATTTTTCATCACATCCTGGTTTCTATCATAAATCAAATCCAGGTTAATTACAGTTTCCTCACTCCTCAAGCTCATCACTTTTGTACTTTGTTTGCACCTCATTAAAGCCTGCCCGCATCTAAATATCAATCCAATAGATATAATAACACCTAAGATACATAGGAGAAACTTTCCAACATCCATTATGACTCCTTGAGCCCAGTCTCCTAAACCGGAGAACCAATTTCGCGGGTTCAACCATGACACCCAACTAGTCAGCTCATTACCTACAGCGGCAAGGGTGAGATTGTGTTTTCGGCGAAATTCCCATTTTAATTGGAGAATATCGTCCATCTTTTGGTCTATGACCTCTACCGGATCCTCGGTGCTATTTGTGATATACGTGCAACACTTTATGCCGTACTGTGTTGCCAATGTAACACAATATCCGCCTGTTACTGCTGTAAGATAATTAAGAACCATCCTATGCTGAACTAGTTCTGTTTTATAAGCTTGAAGTTCTCTTCCAGTGTATCTGAACGTGTCATCATACATTTCAGTGATATTATCTAACAAATTGGCGAGTGCGGAAATGTATCTATAATTCATCACTCCTCGAGCGGTACGAGTGAAATCTAACGCCACCAGAACCTGAATCCCGGTGGATTCATGGATTAGATCAGAGGCCGGATGCTCTAACCTTTCTGACAGTTGTCTTTTAACTCGGTGCTCGTAATGAGTGTGAGTATAAGGAGCTTGGGCACCACGGTGTATGTCTTTCATTTTGTCATGTGTTACAGTCATCACTTCAGGCAATACTTTTCCAATATAACACAATCCTTCAGAGTTTGGGGCAAGCCACTTGTACGCCTTTCTCCCGCATATGAAATATGCATCATCGGGGAGAACATATGGGACGGAGAAGGACATTACCATATTACAAACCTTCCAGGTGAAATCTCCTGTCCCTAATTCTTCCATCTGCTTAATGCACGTATCAGACTGTACGATATGTGCACAGTATCCTGGTGATACTTCTCCAACTCTAGTAATTCTATTTCCTAGGGTGTATCTATACCGGAAAGATTTTCCTCTACTGGCTATGTGGCGTACAAGCTCTGTATCTGTAGGCATTCTATCTGCTCTGTGTGAAAAGGTCATGGTGTGGTTACTCCATGACACTTCCCAATTTCCCGGCTTTCGGGGATTGGAGATGTTGAAACATAAGAGGGACCTATCCACATGGTATTGGTGGAGCTTCAAGCTAGGAGGGCTGGAGATATTAAACCTCCTGTCCACCGGTCTCCCACCATTTAACTCAAGTACCTCCCCTAACGTTAAAGGAAATGGTACTAGCCCTGATTTGCTATGCCCTTGAGGTACTTGAGAACATACCCAACAATCTGTCTCATTTAACACGCTACCCACTAAGGAGTGATAGTCACTCAATGGATGCCGGTCCATATGGTTATTAAAACTGGATTGGCATTATTGCTACCGAGCCTACAGATACAGTTTTCTTTTTGAACTAACAATCCTTCAAAGAAAATGTTTACAGATAACATGGTTGTTAGATCGTGCCCGGTACTCACCTTTGCTTGGTGATTGAGTTGCTATTGGAAATTTACACCTCCGTCTCAGTCATCAGGACCTTTCTGGATCCTTTCTCGACCTCACTGGTACTCTCACCGAAACAGACTGCTCTGGTCAACATCATGGTTAACGGAAAAATCCATATCACAGTCTCTTGGGGCAAGTCCATCTTACAGGAGGAGAAAAGAAGAAATTTGTAAAGGGGGTATAAGAAAACAGTTTGAGGGGGAGAGAACTTGTTACGATAATAAGTTCTCTCGTCTTGTTGTTCTTCTTGTTCTGCTGTCCTCTCAAAGGTGCTGTCTCTCAGTCTTCCAAACGAACATTCTGGTGATGCAATATTCCTTCCCAACCGACGATCTTTCTGTAAGGAGCAAAAATCTGGCATTACCATTGGTCCAACTGAGGGGTGACATAGCATCTTTAAACCATGGAAACATGAGTGGGAAGAGAGAGACAACAAAAAAACACACAAAAGAGATAGAGAACAATTCATGTGCATATATACATTACATAACTCGACAATAACCATCAATAAGAAAAGAGAAACAAAGCATTTTTAAACATTGTCAACATTAAGAAAACATTGTTAGCATTAGAAAAACATTGTCAGACTTATTAGGCTGTCATATCTATGTGTCTAATGGTCTCCTTGAGCAGTCCCTCCCCACCAGCACCTGCATTACTCCACTGTCTGTATCTGGCCAGAAATACATTGTGGCGGAGGTCATGCTGGGGTTTGGTAGACTTCTGCAAGGACCAAGTGGATATGCAATGTGTGAATTCTTACCGATAATCGTCAAAGATGGGGATAGAGAGAGTGAGAGAAAAACATTTTTCTTCACAAATACATTTACAACGTTTCACCTGGTCATTCCTGTGTCTTCAGTGAATGACCTCCCACTTTATTAACCGTTACCTCAGGCTTACCATCCGTCGTATGATCACCTTTCTTGACTACCTATCATGGGTGTGGCTCAAAATTCCTCCTATCTGATCTCTGATTATAATGGTGTGTGTTGTAATTTTGCTCATTTCTTGGTCTAGGGGGTCTAACTTTATGTGGGTTATTACAGTTGTTGGCATAATGCCCTTCTCTTCTACAATGGTAACAAATCCTTGGCTTTCTCCATGTGCTAGGGGCCTGGGGTTCCGGTCGACTTGATGCATCCTCTAGTGCTTGGATGTTCAGTGTCATCAACCGCTCTCCCTGCGCTTCCCTGGTTCTTTGGATATTTCGGTCATGCTCGATAGCGGACTCTCTTAATGCCGCCACCGAGATACCTCTCCAATGAGGTATTGAAGTTTGTACCCTAATTTTTAGTGTGTCTTTTAAGTTGTTCGCTAATACGGACACAGCTACCTCTCTGTGGTGTACATTAGTTTCAATGTCATCTATACCTGTGTACCTAGCCATATCCTGCAGAGCCCGGTGAAAATACTCTTCTGCGGATTCACCTTCTTTTTGTCTTATTGTATAGATTTTATTCCACTTTACTACTGTAGGAAAATATTCTTTCAACTGTAGATTGATTCTTTTTACATTATCTTGGTTATACTTGTTTGTTAGTGGCACTTCCTCATCTAGCTTACAATCAGTGATAAATTTCAATGAATCAACATCGGGGGGTAAACATGCCCTCAAAACTGTCCTCCAATCTTTGTTACTTGGCTCTGCAGTATGTCCTAGCACTCTAATGTATCTTTGACAAGCAACTAAGTCTTTCCTGGGATCAGGAAATTCAGACAGAATTGCTCTTAATTCTGTTCGGGAAAAAGGGCAGTACATGGCGATGTTCCTGACAGGAGTGATTCCTGAAGAGTCAGTTTCCCCATTTGGTACTGCAATTACCCTAACAGGATTAAGTCCAGTAATGTCATTCTGAATTGATTCTAAGATATAAGGTACATTTGTTTGTGCGTGATGTATAATACCATACATACCTGTGGACACGACCTCACCTGACCCTCCATTAGGGGGTTTGATTACAGTTTTTACCGACTGGGTCGCGTCCACCTGGACGTCTTGTGTGATGGCTTCTGGAAGAGGTGCCAACATCGTTCTGGGTTCACTTTCTGGTTGGTGTTCCTGAGGAAAGTTTAACATGGGGTGCGACTTGCATGGGTTAATAGTTGTACATTCAACAGTATTACAATTATCTTTGTTACATTTATTACACTTATTCTTATCATCTATACTACAGTTGCTAAGAGCGTTTTTATTGTTCACCCTTGTGCTTTTCTCCGCAACCACAATCCCCTCCATTGCCATCTCTCTCCTCTCAAGATGAAAGTTAGGTAAGTAAGTTACATTTCTTTGCATTTCACCCTCCTGTTGCCATATCTGTAAACAATCATAATGCTTGATTCGTCTCTTTGCTGATTTAATGAGACATATCCTTCTCCTTAAATTATGCAACACCTCTGAGTCAAAACTACCTATCCCGGGAAATGGTACCTTATCCCCCGCAGTCATTCGTGTCCATTCATCACAAAAGGTCTCAGAGTGGGGACCATATTTCCCCCACATTACTAACCGAGCAGACCCTCGGGGTCTGCAAGCCTCTGGAGTCTGAATCCTGACCTCCGACCGTCTCTGTATTGTGCACTTGGCTGCCATTGTGGACCTTTTTAACACAGAAAAACTTCCTAAAATGCACCAAACACAGAACTTCGTTGGAAATCCTTAAAGCTCTTCCACTGAACTTCTTCTGCTCCGGGTATCTCCGGTCCGCCTTCTAGCAGACACGTGTAGCCGTTGCAGGCCCTATTTTTAGAGATTTTCCTGAGAAAATTCCCTTTTCCATTTTTCTTTACACAAATCACGCTTGCATGTGCTCCCTACAACACGTATGGGCAAGATATACGACCTCATATCACGTTGCGTTATTGGTCACACATACAACCGTGCGGTCCAATCGTACCACTTATAGACACTTGTTGCCCATAAATGGTAGGATCATTGGAGTCTCCCTACTGTGCTCCAAAACAGCCAGAGCGTAATACAACGAAAACTTTATCACACTCTGTTGCACGTTTTCACTCAGATCGTGCTCATCACGTTCCACATAGATCACAAAGTTCACAAAGCGGGATTATCACATAGATCACAAAGTCCACAAAGCGGGATTCAATACACTCATACCGTTTTCAAACCAATATCATTCTTATAGTTTTCTGATCAGAAAAATCATTTCCCGTAGTCTGATAGCTCTCCCCAGAGGTATTACAGTAAAGTAAGGTATTTAAACTAAGTTTTTTGGAAAGCTGAAATCAATTTGTGCTATTTATCGCCTTGCGCTATTTACCGCGTTGCGCTATTTATCGCCTGTTAAAGTCAACTTGTGGTTTGAGTTACGTGGGCGTACACAGACGCTCCGTTGCGTAATGTACACTGCGTGCGTCGGCCTTTGGATTGCGTACGCAAGTCTCAGGGACACGTGTACGCAAAGCAAAGATCCACCGTAACACAATTTATACTTTTATCAATGTAGATGATCCCTGATCATCTACCACACACCACACTGACTTCGCCTTATCTCCCAGGCAAACCGTGTGTTGGTCTATACTTTAACTATTACCTCTATTCTTAAACTATGAAATAACAGCAAATCTCTTTTGGCACTTTTCTATCAACTATAAAACTGGCAAACAGGATAGTGATATACGAAAAATGAAATACACAGATGGAAAAGAAATGCAGATATATATATGTATGCGTGCGTATATACGCAAGACAGAAGAAAAATAAACAGTTTTAAAAAAACACTAGCGTTTTGTTCTTACCTCCGGTTCCCGGATTCCTTCAGCACCCTTTACCTAAGCGAAGCAGACGCTTATCCCATCAGCACTGCGAGACAACCTCCCGCCCTTTGCTGAGGGATAATGTCTGCTGATCTACCTAGTGCAGATATGTGAAGGACTGGACGGCCCCCAATTGACAAAGCCTTTTGGATTGCTTTATCGTATAAACAACCCTTTATGAGGTCTAAGAACACTGTACGCTGAATGCGTGAGAAGTACCGTAAAGGTACGCTATTTGCGTATCGATCGCTTAGCCGTGATCGAGACGCTCAGGCGTCACGTTTACTCACGAGTAAATGATCACAGGCAGGCACGCTATTGGCTATAGACAAACGTAATGCTTCGCTATGGCGTAGCGGACGCTTGAGACCACGAGGAGGTCACCAGCGGCGCAGACGCTCACAACGCTAAACCTTGATATCTATATCTTTGACAATGAAATACACAGAATACCTTAATGTGAATACAGGGTGTAAGTGCAACCTTGTGTAACCTGACTAACTACAAAGCTGCTTGAGCGTCACCGACGCTCAAGTGAACACTTAAAACTATAGGAAATACACAGATACTTGTTTAGGGTCCAAAGCCTATTATATGTATTATAACTAATATACTTGCAAAAAGGAATCACAGTACAAATGATACACTACAATATAACAGAGACTTCCTAACCAAAATAGCTACACTAGAAATACAATACAATACCAATCTAATACAATACAATACAATACTAGTCAAGGGGAGATATGGGAGAAAAGAGAAGGGAGAGAGAGAGAGAGACAGAGAGAGAGAGAGAGAGAGATGGAGAGTGACGGAGAGAGAGAGAGATAGGGAGAGAGATGAGAGAAATGGCTCACAGAAAGACAATGATTACGGAGAGAAACTTACGCACAAGGGTAACGATCGCAAGCGCTTCTGGACAGCCAGCTTCCCGATTATCAGCAATGAGAACCGTTTGATGAGAAGTGAAAGCTGGATGCCACAGGCCCGTCTTTTATGCTACTCACACAATGCAATCTAATGGTCCCTACAATCTCATTGTCCATTGGACGCAGGAATTCGGCTTCGCATTATAACAAAGGTCATAGGTTGATTCATACAGGTGGGCTGTATCAGTGGTCTTGGTTATGCAAAACCATGGGTGATAACTAACACATTCCTGTCTTCTGGAGAGCTATTGTTTGGCGAATACAAAACAGAATCCTGTCTGGGTTCTGTTCTATATTCATGATGTCCACTTTCAGTTGAGACAATGACATCTCAGCCCTCATTCTCCTGTATACAAATCCAGCCCCATTTGTAAACACAGGTGTTGGCCCTCCTCATTGAGTCTCAAAGCTCAGTGTAATTAAAGACTATTGTACTCCGTCTGCGGGAAAGATACTGATTTGGAGTACAATTGATCTTCAATTACTATTCCGGTGCTTACCTTATGCATGTAAAGTTATGAGGCCCTCCCAACATGCAAACTATTGTTTGGGGGATCTCTGAGGTCAAAGAGCCATTTGAGACCCACTGATACCTCTCTCCACTGTTCAGGTGCATGACTAAGTAAGAACAAATAATAATAAATGGACATAACTTCTTATGTCCATAACTATTCGCACGAGCGATTAATACGCTCCAAACCAACACCGGAATATTGCTATTTAAATACCCTTCCGATGGGTACCAAACACTGCTGTATGATTCCTGTTAGACCCTTCCTACAATACAAAGAGGGATTCCTCCGTTCAGGGACATTCTATATTAACCAAACTTTCAGAATCTATCAAAGGGACCATGGTCTACAAACTACATTAATTGTGAAAATATGTAACGATTGGGTCGCACGCTACGACTACATACTCCTTACCGTAAATACGCATACCGATGCGAGCGGGTGCACGCATCAGCGGGTATGCGCTATCACGGAAAAGCACACGCATGCGCAGCGCGGACCAGCGTGAGGTGCAAATATGGCAGCGTGTATAGGGATATTTTTCTGACTTTGACAAACCCTAAAAAACAGCTTAAATCATAGAATTTGGGGGTCATTTTGATCCCATAGTATTACTAACCTCAATAACCATAATTTCCACTCATTTCCAGTCTATTCTGAACACCTCACACCTCACAATATTATTTTTAGTCCTAAAATTTGCACTGAGGTCGCTGGATGGCTAAGCTAAGTGACACAAGTGGCCGACACAAACACCTGGCCCATCTAGGAGTGGCACTGCAGTGTCGGGCAGGATGGCCCTTCAAAAAAATTGTCCCCAAACAGCACATGATGCAAAGAAAAAAAGAGGCGCACCAAGGTGGCTGTTTGACTAAGCTAAGCGACACAAGTGGCCGACACAAACACCTGGCCCATCTAGGAGTGGCACTGCAGTGTCAATCAAGACAGGATGGCACTTCCAAAAAATTGTCCCCAAACAGCACATGATGCAAAGAAAAATGAAAGAAAAAAGAGGTGCAAGATGTAATTGTCTTTGGGCCCTCCCACCCACCCTTATGTTGTATAAACAGACATGCACACTTTAACGAACCCATCATTTCAGCGACAGGGTCTGCCACATGACTGTGACTGAAATGACTGGTTGGTTTGGGCCCCCACCAAAAAAGAAGCAATCAATCTCTCCTTGCACAAACTGGCTCTACAGAGGCAAGATGTCCACCTCATCATCATCCTCCGATTCCTCACCCCTTTCACTGTGTACATCCCCCTCCTCACAGATTATTAATTCGTCCCCACTGGAATCCACCATCTCAGGTCCCCGTGTACTTTCTGGAGGCAATTGCTGCTGGTGAATGTCTCCACGGAGGAATTGATTATAATTCATTTTGATGAACATCATCTTCTCCACATTTTCTGGAAGTAACCTCGTACGCCGATTGCTGACAAGGTGAGCGGCTGCACTAAACACTCTTTCGGAGTACACACTGGAGGGAGGGCAACTTAGGTAGAATAAAGCCAGTTTGTGCAAGGGCCTCCAAATTGACTCTTTTTCCTGCCAGTATACGTACGGACTGTCTGACGTGCCTACTTGGATGCGGTCACTCATATAATCCTCCACCATTCTTTCCATGGTGAGAGAATCATATGCAGTGACAGTAGACGACATGTCAGTAATCATTGGCAGGTCCTTCAGTCCGGACCAGATGTCAGCAGTGGCACTCGCTCCAGACTGCCCTGCATCACCGCCAGCGGGTGGGCTAGGAATTCTTAGCCTTTTCCTCGCACCCCCAGTTGCGGGAGAATGTGAAGGAGGAGATGTTGACGGGTCACGTTCCGCTTGACTTGACAATTTTCTCACCAGCAGGTCTTTGAACCTCTGCAGACTTGTGTCTGCCGGAAAGAGAGATCCAAGGTAGGTTTTAAATCTAGGATCGAGCACGGTGGCCAAAATGTAGTGCTCTGATTTCAACAGATTGACCACCCGTGAATCCTGGTTAAGCGAATTAAGGGCTCCATCCACAAGTCCCACATGCCTAGCGGAATCGCTGTGTTTTAGCTCCTCCTTCAATGTCTCCAGCTTCTTCTGCAAAAGCCTGATGAGGGGAATGACCTGACTCAGGCTGGCAGTGTCTGAACTGACTTCACGTGTGGCAAGTTCAAAGGGTTGCAGAACCTTGCACAACGTTGAAATCATTCTCCACTGCGCTTGAATCAGGTGCATTCCCCCTCCATTGCCTATATCGTGGGCAGATGTATAGGCTTGAATGGCCTTTTGCTGCTCCTCCATCTTCTGAAGCATATAGAGGGTTGAATTCCACCTCGTTACCACCTCTTGCTTCAGATGATGGCAGGGCAGGTTCAGGAATGTTTGGTGGTGCTCCAGTCTTCTGTACACGGTGCCTGAATGCCGAAAGTGGCCTGCAATTCTTCGGGCCACCGACAGCATCTCTTGCACGCCCCTGTCGTTTTTTAAATAATTCTGCACCACCAAATTCAATGTATGTGCAAAACATGGGACGTGCTGGAATTTGCCCAGATGTAATGCACGCACAATATTGCTGGCGTTGTCCGATGTCACAAATCCCCAGGAGAGTCCAATTGGGGTAAGCCATTCTGCGATGATCTTCCTCAGTTGCGTAAGAGGTTGTCAGCTGTGTGCCTATTCTGGAAAGCGGTGATACAAAGCGTAGCCTGCCTAGGAACGAGTTGGTGTTTGCGAGATGCTGCTACTGGTGCCGCCGCTGCTGTTCTTGCTGCGGGAGGCAATACATCTACCCAGTGGGCTGTCACAGTCATATAGTCCTGAGTCTGCCCTGCTCCACTTGTCCACATGTCTGTGGTTAAGTGGACATTGGGTACAACTGCATTTTTTAGGACACTGGTGAGTCTTTTTCTGAGGTCTGTGTACATTTTCGGTATCGCCTGCCTACAGAAATGGAACCTAGATGGTATTTGGTACCGGGGACACAGTACCTCAATCAAGTCTATAGTTGCCTCTGAATTAACGATGGATACCGGAACCACGTTTCTCACCGCCCAGGCTGCCAAGGCCTGAGTTATCTGCTTTGCAGCAGGATGACTGCTGTGATATTTCATCTTCCTCGCAAAGGACTGTTGGACAGTCAATTGCTTACTGGAAGTAGTACAAGTGGTCTTCCGACTTCCCCTCTTGGATGACGATCGACTCCCAGCAGCAACAACAGCAGCGCCAGCAGCAGTAGGCGTTACACTCAAGGATGCATCGGAGGAATCCCAGGCAGGAGAGGACTCGTCAGACTTGACAGTGACATGGCCTGCAGGACTATTGTCTTTCCTGGGTAAGGAGGAAATTGACACTGAGGGAGTTGGTGGTGTGGTTTGCAGGAGCTCGGTTACAAGAGGAAGGGATTTAGTGGTCAGTGGACTGCTTCCGCTGTCACCCAAAGTTTTTGAACTTGTCACTGACTTATGATGAATGCGCTGCAGGTGACGTATAAGGGAGGATGTTCCGAGGTGGTTAACGTCCTTACCCCTACTTATTACAGCTTGACAAAGGCAACACACGGCTTGACACCTGTTGTCCGCATTTGTGTTGAAATAATTCCACACCGAAGAGCTGATTTTTTTTGTATTTTGACCAGGCATGTCAATGGCCATATTCCTCCCACGGACAACAGGTGTCTCCCCGGGTGCCTGACTTAAACAAACCACCTCACCATCAGAATCCTCCTGGTCAATTTCCTCCCCAGCGCCAGCAACACCCATATCCTCATCCTGGTGTACTTCAACAGTGACATCTTCAATTTGACTATCAGGAACTGGACTGCGGGTGCTCCTTCCAGCACTTGCAGGGGGCGTGCAAATGGTGGAAGGCGCAAGCTCTTCCCGTCCAGTGTTGGGAAGGTCAGGCATCGCAACCGACACAATTGGACTCTCCTTGGGGATTTGTGATTTTGAAGAACGCACAGTTCTTTGCTGTGCTTTTGCCAGCTTAAGTCTTTTCTTTTTTCTAGCGAGAGGATGAGTGCTTCCATGCTCATGTGAAGCTGAACCACTAGCCATGAACATAGGCCAGGGCCTCAGCCGTTCCTTGCCACTCCGTGTCGTAAATGGCATATTGGCAAGTTTACGCTTCTCCTCAGACGCTTTTAATTTTGATTTTTGGGTCATTTTACTGAACTTTTGTGTTTTGGATTTTACATGCTCTCTACTATGACATTGGGCATCGGCCTTGGCAGACGACGTTGATGGCATTTCATCGTCTCGGCCATGACTAGTGGCAGCAGCTTCAGCACGAGGTGGAAGTGGATCTTGATCTTTCCCTTTAACCTCCACATTTTTGTTCTCCATTTTTTAATGTGTGGAATTATATGCCAGTATCAATAGCAATGGCCTACTACTATATTTACTGCGCAAAACTAAAATGCACCACAGGTATAGAATGTAGATGGATAGTGTACTTAATGGATGACGAGTGACGACACAGAGGTAGGTACAGCAGTGGCCTACCGTACTGCTATAAGTATATATATAGTATACTGGTGGACACTGTCAGCAAACTGCAAAACTGTCTAAAATGCACCACAGGTATAGAATGTAGATGGATAGTATACATAATGGATGACGAGTGACGACACAGAGGTAGGTACAGCAGTGGCCTACCGTACTGCTATAAGTATATATATATAGTATACTGGTGGACACGGTCAGCAAACTGCAAAACTGTCTAAAATGCACCACAGGTATAGAATGTAGATGGATAGTATACTTAATGGATGACGAGTGACGACACAGAGGTAGGTACAGCAGTGGCCTACCGTACTGCTATAAGTATATATATAGTATACTGGTGGACACTGTCAGCAAACTGCAAAACTGTCTAAAATGCACCACAGGTATAGAATGTAGATGGAAAGTATACTTAATGGATGACGAGTGATGACACAGAGGTAGGTACAGCAGTGGCCTACCGTACTGCTATAAGTATATATATAGTATACTGGTGGACACTGTCAGCAAACTGCAAAACTGTCTAAAATGCACCACAGGTATAGAATGTAGATGGATAGTATACTTAATGGATGACGAGTGACGACACAGAGGTAGGTACAGCAGTGGCCTACCGTACTGCTATAAGTATATATATAGTATACTGGTGGACACTGTCAGCAAACTGCAAAACTGTCTAAAATGCACCACAGGTATAGAATGTAGATGGATAGTATACTTAATGGATGACGAGTGACGACACAGAGGTAGGTACAGCAGTGGCCTACCGTACTGCTATAAGTATATATATAGTATACTGGTGGACACTGTCAGCAAACTGCAAAACTGTCTAAAATGCACCACAGGTATAGAATGTAGATGGAAAGTATACTTAATGGATGACGAGTGATGACACAGAGGTAGGTACAGCAGTGGCCTACCGTACTGCTATAAGTATATATATAGTATACTGGTGGACACTGTCAGCAAACTACAAAACTGTCTAAAATGCACCACAGGTATAGAATGTAGATGGATAGTATACTTAATGGATGACGAGTGACGACACAGAGGTAGGTACAGCAGTGGCCTACCGTACTGCTATAAGTATATATATAGTATACTGATGGACACTGTCAGCAAACTGCAAAACTGTCTAAAATGCACCACAGGTATAGAATGTAGATGGATAGTATACTTAATGGATGACGAGTGACGACACAGAGGTAGGTACAGCAGTGGCCTACCGTACTGCTATAAGTATATATATAGTATACTGGTGGACACTGTCAGCAAACTGCAAAACTGTCTAAAATGCACCACAGGTATAGAATGTAGATGGATAGTATACTTAATGGATGACGAGTGACGACACAGAGGTAGGTACAGCAGTGGCCTACCGTACTGCTATAAGTATATATATATATAGTATACTGGTGGACACTGTCAGCAAACTGCAAAACTGTCTAAAATGCACTACAGGTATAGAATGTAGATGGATAGTATACTTAATGGATGACGACACAGAGGTAGGTACAGCAGTGCACTCTGCACTGTACTCCTCCTATATAATATTAATTATACTGGTGGTCCCCAGTCCCCACAATAAAGCAGCACACTGAGCACAGATATGGAGTGTTTTTCAGGCAGACAACGTATACTGGTGGTCACTGTCAGCAAAACTCTGCACTGTACTCCTGCTATAGCTGCTCCCCAGTCCCCACAATTAAGCAGTGTGAGCACTCAGCACAGATATATTATGCAGCACACTGAGCACAGATATGGTATGAAGCGTTTTTTTCAGGCAGAGAACGGATAAAAAACTGGTGGTCACTTATCAGCAAAACTCTGCACTGTACTCCTCCTCCTAACAGCTGCTCCCTAATCCTCCCCACAATTAAGCAAAAGCAATAAAGCAATCAACTTCTCTAGTTCTACAATAAACGGAGAGGACGCCAGCCACGTCCTGTCCCTATCATCTCCAATGCGCGAGTGAGAAAATGGCGGCGACGCGCGGCTGCTTATATAGAATCCGAATCTCGCGAGAATCCGACAGCGGGATGATGACGTTCGGGCGCGCTCGGGTTAGCCGAGCAAGGCGGGAAGGTTCGAACCTGCCTCGGACCCGTGTAAACAAGGTGAAGTCCGGGGGGGGGGGGGGGCGGTTTCCGAGAAACCGAACCCGCTCATCACTATTAAGAACTATCTCTGGCGTAAAGAAGAACAAGGATTCCTCAACATCATTGAGTCTGTCTGGGATTATATGAAGAGACAGAAGGATTTGAGCAAGCCTGCATCCACAGAAGATCTGTGGTTAGTTCTCCAAGATGTTTGGAACAACCTCCCTGGCAAGTTCCTTCAAAAACTATGTGCAAGTGTACCTAGAAGAATTGATGCTGTTTTGAAGGCAATGGGTGGTCACACCAAATATTGATTTGATTTAGATTTCTCTTCTGTTTATTCACTTTGTATTTTAATTGATAAAAATAAACTAACACTTCTGTTTTTAAAAGCATTCTTACTTTGCATTTTTCCCAAACCTGACTAAAACTTATGTACTCAGTATTCTCACAACACCAGGGGGATTGTCAGTTTTTGTAATATTCTCATAGCATAGCGGTCATCGCATCAATTTTCTAGTGCCTGATTAACCATGAGGCAGTTTAGGTTGTAGCCTACAAGGCTGGGATTTGGGGAGACAGTGAGGTGGAAGCTGGGGAATAAAATTAAAATCTGGGGAAAATGTAATAGGGTGTGAGAATCAGAAAGGGACAGATTTTATGAGAATTCTCCTGTTTTGTTTTAAGGTGGCAATCATTTACATGACAAAACCAAGTTGATTTTCAGCCCATATGAAAGCACGCCCCTGTCACTGAGGTTGATATGATTGGACAGTGGGCAGGGCCGGACTGGCTATATATCCCCAAAACACCTACCTTGTTCCTTCCCTGGGCCAGCTACCGCTAGCGCCCCCCACCCCCACCCTGCCGAGCTTACACCTGCTGGTGTTAATAGCTGCGGTATTTCCTCTTCTGATGCAAGCTTTAGCCACCCCCCCACCCCAATGAGCTTACACAAATGGTGGCCGATAGTGCCCCCACCGCACTGGAGTATACAGATGCGGCATTACCTCTTCTATGGCCACATCATTTGAAAGGCTGCAGCGGAGGTCCTGCCCCGCCTGCTCTTTACAAGTTTGATGAGCAGACAGGCTACGGGCATTAGCAGCGGTATCGGACTGAGATGTGAATTAGCACATGGAGGCCGGGCAGTTGATGGCAGCGATTTTGTAGGCCACTGGCGATGGCAGCGGCAGTAGCGGGCAATGGCTCGGCAGCGGTAGTTGTCATTGGTGGGACTCGATGGACATTATGGCTGCAGTGCCTCACCAGCCACTGACCTCACCGCCCGTCACTGGGATGGACAGAACCCTGAATTAGGCCCAGTTCATTACAGTCCAGCTAAGGGCCAGCAGTATATAGACATGAATTAAGGGCCAAGCACATTTCATTGGAAGCTCAATCAAATGAATTGTTGAAGAACCCAGTGAGAACAATCACGGAACTTGTCATTGTATTAACTCCCGCTAAGCGTAGGTAATGTCAAAGTCTGGAGTCTTACTTCCGGTGATGTGCTCCGGGGGCTGCATGTTCACTGGGTGCCAGTCTCCGGGAGCCACTGGTGTGCTGCGGCGGTGATGGAGCGGGTTACTGTGTGTTCATCGTTGCCGCTGGAGCGCTGGTGCAGGGAAGATGCCTAAGTGAGACATCCTGCTCTGGCGTGTCTGCAGTGCTGGAGGCCGCCATGTTGGAGACCAATTCATAGCATGCCAATGAGGTTTGGTATCTGGTCTCTTCCAGCCAATCACAGGCTGAGCTCCCTGGTAAAAGGGGGCAGTCTGGTCTCAGACCTTGCCAGTGCTTTATGTTTCTGTCTCAGTACAGGTGACTCAGCTCTGTTCTCCCCACAGGTTTTACTTGTGATCTTTTCCAGTGTCTCAAGGATCTGCAGCTCTACAGAATCGTCACCTTAGCTGCCTTCTGCTGCACATCCGCCAATGGTTAACTTAGCCACGCGGGCCACAGCCTGGAGTCTAATCCATAGAGGAAAACCCCGCAATCCGTTGGTACCTTCAGCCACGTCAAACAATCATCCGTTATACAAACTCCTTCAGTGTTCTTCAGCCACGTCAAACAATCATCCATTATACAAACTCCTTCAGTGTTCTTCAGCCACATCAAATCCCCATCCATTATACAAACTCCGCCAGTGTTCTTCAGCCACGTCAAACAATCATCCATTATACAAACTCCTTCAGTGTTCTTCGGCCACATCAAATCACCATCCATTATACAAACTTGTCAGTGTTCTTCAGCCACGTCAAACCATCATCCATTATATAAAGCTTTCCGTGTTCTTCAACCACGTTAAACAATCATCCATTATATAAAACTCTTTCAGTAATCTTTGGTCTATGAACATTCTACATTTAAGTCTTCCGGAGTTCTTCATCTTCAAATATTTTTGCTCTTATATGTCTTCTCTTTATTAAATGTATATGAGAAGAAATTACATGTGTCCTCTTCAATTTCTCCTCACAGAAGCATTCACTTCTGCTAACACTCACTCAACGGATTCACAAACTCAGCGGTTTGTGACAGGTAACATATGTATGGAAACTATGACCATAGCCACTGCTGCTAAGTACATTGTAACACTCACTGCAGTGTGAAAAGTGTAATCAACTATTATGTAATCAAGAGGAACAGAGAACGGTGAAGTGTATTAAAAATAAAGTACTTAAATAGATGCATGAAATACAGTAGACAAAATATGCAGTGCATAAGTAAATGTATGGGATACAATAGAAATGCAATACTTATACCCCTTCACACAGCCTCTTAACCACTTAACTGACGATTCACCCCCCCCCCCCCAAAAAAAAATTCTCAGAAATTGTTTTTTGTTTTTTTCATGAGTGAATTAGGTAAAGAACATGAATTTAACATTATCCAAAATGATTTTAGTTAAAAAAAAAAGAGAAACACGTAATTTTTTAATATATATATTTCTTCTCTCTCAAACATTGGAACATCGGATGGGAAGATTGGTGACATCGGAGCATCGGTAACATCACAATGTTACTTTTTACACCCAAGCAAGCTGCAAGGTACACGGGGTAGGGGGGGGGGGGGGAGTAGTTTTGGGGCTGGGGGTGCTTGGGGCGGTTAGGTTTACACTTTCCCAGCGGCTGCCATTGTCTCTGAGAGCAGCAGCGGAGGGAAGTTTCTCTTCCCTGCCGCTGCAAACACTCTCTATCTGACTGGTTGCATCCTGTGCGACCAGGTCAGATAAGACACTTGCTGGTATGGTCGCATCTGATGTGACTAGAGATGTGCGGCGGGCACTTTTCTTGTTTTGTGTTTTGGTTCTAATTCCACTTTCGTATTTTGGTTTTGGCTTGGTTTTGCCAAAACCAACCATTCGTGTTTTGGTTTTGGTTTAGGATCTGGATGATTTTTGAAAAAAACATAAAAACAGCTAAAATCACAGAATTTGGAGGTAATTTTGATCCTATGGTATTATTAACCTCAATAACATTCATTTCCACTCATTTCCAGTCTATTCTGAACATCTCACACCTCACAATATTGTTTTTAGGCCAAAAGGTTGCACCGAGGTGGCTGTATGACTGAGCTAAGCGACACAAGTGTGCGGCACAAACACCTGACCCATCTAGGAGTGGCACTGCAGTTGCAGACAAGATGGCACTATTCAAAAACTAGTCCCCAAACAGCACATGATGCAAATAAGAAAAAGAGGTGCAATTAGGTAGCTGGATGGTCAAGCTAAGCGACACAAGTAAGTTCGGCACAAACACCTGGCCAATATAGGAGTGGCACTGCAGTGTTAGACAGGATGGCACTTTTCAAAAACTAGGCCCCAAACAGCACCTCATGCAAAGATGTAGAAGAGGTGCAATGAGGTAGCTGTATGACTAAGCCAAGCGACACAAAAATTGGCCCATCTAGGAGTGGCACTGCAGTGGCAGATAGGAGGGCAGATATCAAAAAAAGGCCCCAATTAGCACATGATGCAAAGAAGAAAAAAAGGTGCACCGAGGTTGCTGTATGGCTAAGCTAAGCGACACAACCACCTGGCCCGTCTAGTAGTGTCACGCAGTGGCTGAATGTCGAGAGTGGGCCGCAACTGTTCAGTCCACTGACAGCATCTCTAGCACGTCCCTGTCATTTTTTTTTAATTCTGCAATTGGTGGACTTATATGGCAGTACCCCAGGACTAATACAGCAGTACCCCTGGACTCATACGGCAGTGTCAGACAGGATGGCAGTTTTCAAAAACTAGGTCCCAAACAGCACCTCATGCAAAGATGTCGAAGAGGTGCAATGAGGTAGCTGTATGACTTAGCCAAGCGACACAAACAATTCCCACTGGAATTATACATCCAAATCACTGGAATTATACGTCCAAATCACTGGAATTATACATCCAAATCCCTGGAATTAAATGGCAAAATCACTGGAATTATACGTCCAAATCACTGGCATTAAATGGCAGTACCACTGGACATATACGGAAGTGTCAGACAGGATGGCACTTTAAAAAAATAGTCCCCAAACAGCACATGATGATAAGAAGAAAAAGAGGTGCAAGATGGAATTGTTCTTGGACCCTCCCACCCACTCTTTTGTTGTATAAACAGGACAGGCACACTTTAACAAACCAATCATTTCAGCGACAGGGTCTGCCACACGACTGTAGCTGAAATGACTGGTTTGTTTGGGCCCCCACCAAAAAAAGAAGCAATCAATCTCTCCTTCCACAAACTGGCTCTACAGAGGCAAGATGTTGACCTCACCCTCATCCTCCAATTCCTCACCCTTTTCACTGTGTACATCCTCCTCCTCCTCACAGAGTATTAATTCGTCCCCACTGGAATCCACCATCACAGGTCCCTGTGTACTTTCTGGAGGCAATTGCTGGTAAACGTCTTCCCGGAGGAATTTATAATTAATTTTGATCAACATCATCTTCTCCACATTTTGTGGAAGTAACCTCCTACGCCGATCGCTGACAAGGTGACCGGCTGCACTAAACACTCTTCCGAAGTAAGCACTGGAGGGGGGGGGGGGGCAATTTGGGTAAAATAAAGTCAGTTTGTGCAAGGGCATCCAAATTGGCTCTTTTTCCTGCCAGTATACATACGGACTGTCTGACATGTCTACTTGGATGATGTCACTCATATAATCCTCTACCATTCTTTCAATGGTGACAGAATCATATGCAGTGACAGTAGACATGTCAGTAATCGTTGGCAGGTCCTTCAGTCCTGACCGGATGTCAGCACTCGCTCCTGACTGCCCTGCATCACCGCCAGCGGGTGGGCTAGGAAATCTTATCCTTTTCCTTGCAGCCCCAGTGGCGGGAGAAATTGAAGGAGGAGCTGTTGACGGATCACGTTCCGCTTGAGTTGACAGTTTACTCACCAGCAGTTCTTTGCACCTCTGCAGACTTGTGTCTGCCGGAAAGAGAGATACAACGTAGTCTTTAAACCTAGGATCGAGCACGGTGGCCATAATGTAGTGCTCTGATTTCAACAGATTGACCACCCTTGAATCCTGGCAAAGCGAATGAAGGGCTCCATCCACAAGTCCCACATACTTTGCGGAATCGCTCCGTCTTAGCTCCTCCTTCAATTTCTCCAGCTTCTTCTGCAAAGGCCTGATGAGGGGAATGTCCTGACTCAAGCTGGCAGTGTCTGAACTGACTTCACGTGTGGCAAGTTCGAAAGGTTGGAGAATCACTGCGCTTGAGTCAGGTGCATTCCCCCTCCTTTGCCTATATCATAGGTGGATGTATAGGCTTTAATGGCCTTTTGCTGCTCCTCCATCCTCTGAAGCATATAGAGTGTTGAATTCCACCTTATTACCACCTCTTGCTTCAGTTGATGGAAGGGCAGGTTCAGGAGTGTTTGCTGTCACTCCAGTCTTCGGCACGCGGTGGCAGAATGTCGAAAGTGGGAAGCAATTTTTCGGGCAACCGACAGCATCTCCTGTACACCCCTGTCATTTAAAAAAAAAATCTGCACTACCAAATTAATTGTATGTGCAAAACATGGGACGTGCTGGAATTTGCCCAGATGCAATGCACGCACAATATTGGTGGCGTTGTCCGATATCACAAATCCCCAGGAGAGTCTAATTGGGGTAAACCATTCGGCAATGATGTCCCTCGGTTTCCGTAAGAGGTTGTCAGCTGTGTGCCTCTTACAGAAAGCTGTGATACATAGCGTAGCCTGCCTAGGAACGAGTTGGCGTTTGCGAGATGCTGCTACTGTTGCCGCTGCTGTTGTTGCTGCGGGAGGCCATACATCTACCCAGTGGGCTGTCACAGTCATATAGTCCTTAGTCTGCCCTGTTCCACTTGTCCACATGTCCGTGGTTAAGTGGACACTTAATACAACCGCATTTTGTAGGCACCGGTGACTCTTTTTCTGACGTCTTTTTACATTCTCGGTATCGCCTGCCTAGTGAAGTGGAACCTAGGTGGTTAACATCCTTACCCCTACTTATTACAGATTGACAGAGGCAACAGATGGCTTGACACCTGTTGTCCGGATTTGTGGAGAAATAATTCCACACCGAAGTTTTTTTTGGTAGTTTGCCCAGGCATCACAATGGGCTTCTTCATCCCACGGACAACAGGTGTCTCCCCCGGTGCCTGACTTAAACAAACCACATCACCATCAGAATTCTCATCCTCAACTTCCTCCTCAGCACCAGCAACACCCATATCCTCATCGTGGTGTACTTCAATTTCTATATCAGGAACTGGACTGTGGGTGCTCCTTCCAGCACTTGCAGGGGGCGTGCAAATGGTGGAAGGAGCCAGCTCTTCCCGTCCAGTGTTGGGAAGGTCAGGCATCGCAACCGCCGACACACATGGACTCTCCTTGGGGATTTGTGATACCATCTCAGAACGCACAGTTCTTTTCTCTGCTTTTTCCAGCTTAACTCTTTTAATTTTTCTAGCAGGAGGATGAGGGCTTCCATCGTCATGTGAAGCTGAACCACTAGTCATGAACATAGGCCAGGGCCTCAGCCGTTCCTTGCCACTCTGTGTCGTAAATGGCATATTGGCAAGTTTACGTTTCTCCTCAGACCGTTTAAATTTCTTTTTTTGGGTCTTTTTACTGAACTTTGGCTTTTTGAATTTTACATGCCCTCTACTATTACATTGGGCAACGGCCTTGGCAGACGACTTGGCATTTCGTCTATGTCATGGCTAGTGGCAGTAGCTTCAGCACTAGGAGGAAGTGGTTCTTGATCTTTCCGTATTTTATCCTCCAAATTTGTGTTCTCCATTATGTTTCTGCAGTTATATAACACAATATGCGGCACAGGAATGACTGATGGCTGATGGCCAGGACACTACCACTGATCTGATGCAGCACAACACAACAACACTATAAGGGACTTGTTGTTGTTGTTATTATTATTATTATAATACGGCAGCAGTGGACATATAGCAGCAGCGTATACCACTGTGACTGTCTGATCACTGGAATGACTGATGCCCAGGACACTACCACTGGTCTGATGCAGCACAACACAGCAACACTGTAAGGGACTTGTTGTTGTTGTTATTATTATTATTATTATTATTATTATAATATGGCAGCAGTGAACATATAGCAGCAGCGTATACCACTGTGACTGCCTAGTCACTGGAATGACTGATGGCCAGGACACTACCACTGGTCTGATGCAGGACACCACAGCAGCAATGGACATATTGCAGCAAGAGGACACAAACACTGTGACTGCCTGGTCACTGGAATGACTGATGGCTGATGCACAGGACACTACCACTGGTCTGATGCAGCACAATACACCACCACTGAACTGATGCAGCACAACACAGCAGCAATGGACATATGGCAGCAAGAGGACAAAAACACTGTGACTGGACAAATACAGCATAAGACACTACCAAAGAGGACACTGAGGACACTGAGGATGGAGACACACCCTCCCTCTACACTCTCCAATGCTGGAGTGAAAATGGCAGGGAAGCGCGGCTCCTTATATGGAATCCAAACACAGCGAGAATCCGACAGTGGGATGATGATGTTTTGCCTCGTTCTGGTTTCCGAGTCAGGTGGGAAAACCCGAGCCTGGCTTGGAACCGGATTTGAATGGTGAAGTTCGGTACGGTTCGGTTCTCTGAGGACCGAACCCGCTCATCTCTAGATGCGACCATGCCAGGCAAGTGGTTAAACCTGGATTGATGCCAGGTTATACAGAGTCACAGCTCGGTGTCAGTGGGTCTCATAAAAAAATCTCAGGTCAGTGACCCAAGTTGGACACCAGAACGACACGGTTAAGGGGCAGTATTTGCAGGTAACCAGGGTCACTGTATGAAGAGCCGGTTCACAAGCATTTGGAGATGATATCCCAGGTCCAGCCTGAAGTGTGAACGGGTTTCAAGCCGCTGTGATATGGCTTGAAACCCATGGCCAGGGCTGGACCCAGTATTTTGGTATGAAAGAGATATAAGTAAAGCAGTGAATGATGCACCAGTATAGGATCAAATAGCAGAACTGCAACTTCCCAAACATGTAGGAGCACAATATGCAATATGCACTGATAAACTCATACTTGCCAATACTCCTGCATTCTGCAGGAGACTCCAGTTCCACGGGCTAGTTTCCCGCTGCCCCAGAAAGCCCACCTAATCTCCCAGCCCCATCTGAAATCCAGAACGTGCATGTGCGAGTCTGGACGAGATAGGGGCAGATATTGGTGGCGGGCCACACACTGCGAGCACCTCAGAGCATTGCCGTACAGCAGAACTTTCAAGTAGGGACCGGCTCCCTCCCACCAGTGCATCCTGCAGGCATGGGAGCACATACCACAGCGCACCTCTCCTGAAGTGGCAGCAGCGGAACCCCCCCTTTCTCCCCCCGCACTTTGAGAGCTGCAAGCAGTCACTGGGACTTTTGAGAAGAAGAGTGATGGGGAACTGGCATGGTGCAGAGAGCCTCTGGTGGGAAGATTGACATTTCAGAGACTGAGCTTGGAGGAGAGGCTGGAGGAGGAGAAGGAGTGCCCGGTCCCAAGGTGAGTGTTGGGGTTCTACCTGCAGATATAGGTGTATAGTGTGTGTATGTATCATGCACAGAATTCCCTGGTATTGCCCCAGTCCCCCGCTGTCACGCAAAATGAACTGCAGCTTCTGGATTCCACTATCCGCCCTCCATGAGAGTCCGGACTGCGCATGCGCTTGTCCAGAATGAAAGGGGCCTGGCCTTGCAGGGGAGACGTCATGTTTAAAGACCGGCCACCAAAACTGCCACGGGGTTCTAAAGAAGTGGTGGCTACCCAACCATAGAAGCTGAGGCTGTTACTCGACTGGGGGGGTGGCAGCAGTGGGCTGCTCTCCACCCAAGGTGGCCTGTTTAAAATAAAATGTAAGTTTAAACTTAAAAGTAGTAGTTACGACCATGGCCGGATTAATGTATGTCACGTGTATATGTAACGTATATTATATGTGTATAATGATGTGATATGAGTATGTAGCCAGAGGAATACGTACTGACATCACAGTTACATTACACAGCAGGCCTACATACCGACATCACAGCTACATTACACAGCAGGCCTACATACTGACATCACAGCTACATTACACAGCAGAGATACGTACTGACATCACAGCTACATTACACAGCAGGCCTACATACTGACATCACAGCTACATTACACAGCAGAGATACGTACTGACATCACAGCTACATTAAACAGCAGGGATACATATACTGAAATCACAGCTACATTACACAGCAGGCCTACATACTGACATCACACCTACAGTACACAGCAGAGATACGTACTGACATCACAGCTAGATTACACAGCAGAGATACGTACTGACATCACAGATACATTAGGAGAAAATAATTAACTGACCGCACAGATTTTAAACAGACATTAAATACCACTATGTAAATATAACCAAATGATCTGAACGTCCGAAAATAAATAATTCAAAAAGACTTCTAAAGAAAAGTGGTGGTGCTTCCTGAGAGTAAAGAATATACTTGCAAACAATTACCGTAAATCCACGGCACCAGACTCTCCTATTGGTGCACACTTTGCTGCAGAAAAATTGCAATGTAGATTAGTGATGAGCGGGTTCGGATCCTCGGGATCCGACCCGCCCGAACTTCACCTTTTTTTTACACGGGTCCGAGCGACTCGGATCCTCCCGCCTTGCTCGGTTAACCCGAGTGCGCCCGAACGTCATCATCCCGCTGTCGGATTCTCGCGAGATTCGGATTCTATATAAGGAGCCGCGCGTCGCCGCCATTTTCACACGTGCATTGAGATTGATAGGGAGAGGACGTGGCTGGCGTCCTCTCCGTTATATTAGAAAAGAACAGAGTAAACTGAGTGACTTAGTTATGTGGGGAGGATTGGGGACGGGGAGCAGCTGTTAGGGAGTACAGTGCAGGGTTTACCACCAGTGAGTTAGTTTAATCCTTTTTTTCTCTGCCTTAAATAAAACGCTCCACCATATCTGTGCTCAGTGTGCTGCACTGCGGCATGATATATCTGTGCTGAGTGCACTGCTCACACTGCCTAATTGTGGGGACTGGGGAGCAGTTATAGCAGGAGTACAGTGCACAGTTTTGCTGACAGTGACCACCAGTCCAGTATACGTTTGTCTGCCTGAAAAACACTCCTGTGGTGGTTTTTTTTCTTTCTTCATACTAGTTTAGCAGTCTGCTGACAGTGTCCACCAGGTCCGTTATATACAGTATATTATATATATAAGCAGTACGGTAGGCCACGGCTGTACCTACCTCTGTGTCGTCAGTGCACTCGTCCTCCATAAGTAATATAATACTATACTATCCATCCATCCATCCATCTACATTATTGTATACCTACCTGTGGTGGTTTTTTTTTTTCTTCATACTAGTTTAGCAGTCTGCTGACAGTGTCCACCAGGTCCGTTATATACAGTATATTATATATATAAGCAGTACGGTAGGCCACGGCTGTACCTACCTCTGTGTCGTCAGTGCACTCGTCGTCCATAAGTAATATAATACTATACTTACTATCCATCCATCTACATTGTATTGTATACCTACCTGTGGTGTTTTTTTTTTCTTCATACTAGTTTAGCAGTCTGCTGACAGTGTCCACCAGGTCCGTTATATACAGTATATTATATATATATATAAGCAGTACGGTAGGCCACGGCTGTACCTACCTCTGTGTTGTCAGTGTACTCGTCGTCCATAAGTAATATAATACTATACTTACTATCCATCCATCTACATTGTATTGTATACCTACCTGTGGTGGTTTTTTTTTTCTTCATACTAGTTTAGCAGTCTGCTGACAGTGTCCACCAGGTCCGTTATATACAGTATATTATATATATAAGCAGTACGGTAGGCCACGGCTGTACCTACCTCTGTGTCGTCAGTGCACTCGTCGTCCATAAGTAATATAATACTATACTTACTATCCATCCATCTACATTGTATTGTATACCTACCTGTGTTTTTTTTTCTTTTCTTCATACTAGTTTAGCAGTCTGCTGACAGTGTCCACCAGGTCCGTTATATACAGTATATTATATATATAAGCAGTACGGTAGGCCACGGCTGTACCTACCTCTGTGTCGTCAGTGCACTCGTCGTCCATAAGTAATATAATACTATACTTACTATCCATCCATCTACATTGTATTGTATACCTACCTGTGGTGGGTTTTTTTTTCTTCATACTAGTTTAGCAGTCTGCTGACAGTGTCCACCAGGTCCGTTATATACAGTATATTATATATATAAGCAGTACGGTAGGCCACGGCTGTACCTACCTCTGTGTCGTCAGTGCACTCGTCCTCCATAAGTAATATAATACTATACTTACTATCCATCCATCTACATTGTATTGTATACCTACCTGTGGTGGTTTTTTTTTCTTCATACTAGTTTAGCAGTCTGCTGACAGTGTCCACCAGGTCCGTTATATACAGTATATTATATATATAAGCAGTACGGTAGGCCACGGCTGTACCTATCTCTGTGTCGTCAGTGCACTCGTCCTCCATAAGTAATATAATACTATACTTACTATCCATCCATCTACATTGTATTGTATACCTACCTGTGGTGGTTTTTTTTTTCTTCATACTAGTTTAGCAGTCTGCTGACAGTGTCCACCAGGTCCGTTATATACAGTATATTATATATATAAGCAGTACGGTAGGCCACGGCTGTACCTACCTCTGTGTCGTCAGTGCACTCGTCCTCCATAAGTAATATAATACTATACTTACTATCCATCCATCTACATTGTATTGTATACCTACCTGTGGTGTTTTTTTCTTCTTCATACTAGTTTAGCAGTCTGCTGACAGTGTCCACCAGGTCCGTTATATACAGTATATTATATATATAAGCAGTATGGTAGGTCACGGCTGTACCTACCTCTGTGTCGTCAGTGCACTCGTCCTCCATAAGTTATATAATACTATACTATCCATCCATCTACATTGTATACCTGTGGTGGCTTTTAGTTGTGCGCATTAAAATATGGAGAACAAAAATGTGGAGGTTAAAAAAATAGGGAAAGATCAAGATCCACTTCCACCTCGTGCTGAAGCTGCTGCCACTAGTCATGGCCGAGACGATGAAATGCCATCAACGTCGTCTGCCAAGGCCGATGCCCAATGTCATAGTACAGAGCATGTAAAATCCAAAACACAAAAGATCAGTAAAAAAATGACCCAAAAATCAAAATTAAAAGCGTCTGAGGAGAAGCGTAAACTTGCCAATATGCCATTTACGACACGGAGTGGCAAGGAACGGCTGAGGCCCTGGCCTATGTTCATGGCTAGTGGTTCAGCTTCACATGAGGATGGAAGCACTCATCCTCTCGCTAGAACAAAGAAAAGACTTGCGGCAAAAGCACAGCAAAGAACTGTGCGTTCTTCGAAATCACAAATCCCAAAGGAGAGTCCAATTGTGTCGGTTGCGATGCCTGACCTTCCCAACACTGGACGGGACAAGCTTGCGCCTCTTTTTTTCTTTGCGTCATGTGCTGTTTGGGGAGTATTTTTTCGAAGGGCCATCCTGCGTGACACTGCAGTGCCACTCCTAGATGGGCCAGGTGTTTGTGTCGGCCACTTGGGTCGCTTAGCTTAGTCACACAACGACTTTGGTGCAGCTCTTTTTTTCTTTGCATCATGTGCTGTTTGGGGACTATTTTTTTAAGTGCCATCCTGTCTGACACTGCAGTGCCACTCCTAGATGGGCCAGGTGTTTGTGTCGGCCACTTGTGTCGCTTAGCTTAGCCATCCAGCGACCTCGGTGCAAATTTTAGGACTAAAAATAATATTGTGAGGTGTGAGGTGTTCAGAATAGACTGAAAATTAGTGGAAATTATGGTTATTGAGGTTAATAATACTATGGGATCAAAATGACCCCCAAATTCTATGATTTAAGCTGTTTTTTTAGGGTTTTTTGAAAAAAACACCCGAATCCAAAACACACCCGAATCCGACAAAAAAAATTCGGTGAGGTTTTGCCAAAACGCGTTCGAACCCAAAACACGGCCACGGAACCGAACCCAAAACCAAAACACAAAACCCGAAAAATTTCAGGTGCAGATCACTAATGTAGATACTATGGACATACAGATTATAATAAGACTTAACTTTTATTAGTTATCAAGAGATAAAAATATTAGTATATTAAACTCCAAACACATATTAAAAGGCGAAATATAGACGCACAAATCTTATAAACATAAAACATGACATGATTAAAAGTTACACAGGCTTGAATAATAATGGGGCCTCAGCCCGAGTTCCTGATATAGAAACACTAATTACACAGCTGGGATACATACTGACATCACAGCTACATTACACAGCAGGGATACATACTGACATCACAGCTACATTACACAGCAGGGATACATACTGACATCACAGCTACATTACACAGCAGGGATACATACTGACATCACAGCTACATTACACATCAGGGATACGTACTGACATCACAGTTACATTACACAGCAGGCTTACATACTGACATCACAGCGACATTACACAGCTGGGATACATACTGACATGACAGCTACATTCCACAGCAGGGCTAAATGCTGACATCACAGCTACATTACTCAACAAGGATACATACTGACACAGGGCCGGACTGGCCATCTGGCACTTCTGGCAAATGCCAGAAGGGCCGATGGCCACGTGGGCCGGTCCAGCGCTCACTGATACACGCTGCCGCTCAGTCCGGCGGCAGCGTGTCTCAGCTGTCAGGAGAGGAGAGCGCGCGGCGGCGTATAGCGGACTTCAAACCAACCGCCGGTTCGTGAGCCAATCAGAGCTCGCGGACCGGCAGCCAATCAGAAACCGCCGGTCCGCGAGCTCTGATTGGCTCACGAACTGGCGGCTGGTTTGAACGAAGTCCGCTATATGCCGCCGCACCAGACACAGCCGCGCTGGCGGGCGCTCTCCTCTCCTGACTCACCCGTCCCTCACAGCCGGAGCCCGGAGGAGAAGCAGCAGCAGCAGCAGCACTGCAGCAGCGGTAAGCAGCTGCAGCACTGGCTGCTGTGGGGGCAATTGTATACCTGGCACTGTGGGGGCAATTGGCTGGCACTGTGGGGCATTTGTATACCTGGCACTGTGGGGGCAATTGTTTACCTGGCACTGTGGGGGCATTTGTATACCTGTCAGGTATACAATTGCCCCCACAGTGTCAGATCCACAATTGCCCCCACAGTGTCAGATCCACAATTGCCCCCACAGTGTCAGGTATTACCTGACACTGTGGGAGCAATTGTGGATCTGACACTGTGGGGGCAATTGTGGATCTGGCACTGTAGGGGCATTTGTGGATCTGGCACTGTGGGGGCATTTGTGGATCTGGCACTGTGGGGGCATTTGTATACCTAACACTGTGGGGGCATTTGTATACCTGGCACTGTGGGGGCATTTGTATGCCTGGCACTGTGGGGGCATTTGTATACCTGGCACTATGGGGGCAATTGTGGATCTGGCACTGCACTATTGGGGGCATATAATGTAAATTTCGGCTCATACCGGGTGCTGTAATGTGAATTTTGGCTCATACTGTGTGGTATAATGTGAAAGAGGCACCAGTACTAGATAGTATAAGGGGTCCTACTATTGTGGTGCATAATGCGTATAAGGGGTGTATGGTGTGGTAAACTACACTGAAGGCCACGCCCCCTTTTGAGTGACCATACCCCCTTTTCTGGAGCGCGCGCGCCTTTGGCGCTTAATTACAAACTTCACATTTCCATACCCCCACTTAAAAATGTCCACTTCAACCACTGGTTGTGTGTATTTTAATAGAGAATGATGTACACTTATATGTTGTTAGAATATTAATTATATTTGTAAGAGCATAGACTAATAAGTGGGAGGAGTCAGGAATAGTAAGGGGAGGAGTCACAGAGGTGGGCCTGTGTGCTTCAAAAATGCCAGGGCCTATTTTTAGTCCCAGTCCGGCCCTATACTGACATGACAGCTACATTACACAGCAGGGATACATATACTGAAATCACAGCTACATTACACAGCAGGGATACATATACTGAAATCACAGCTACATTACACAGCAGGGATACATAAACTGAAATCACAGCTACATTACACAGCAGGGATACATAAACTGAAATCACAGCTACATTACACAGCAGGGATACATATACTGACATCACAGCTACATTACTCAACAAGGATACATACTGACATGACAGATACATTACACAGCAGGGATACATATACTGAAATCACAGCTACATTACACAGCAGGGATACATATACTGAAATCACAGCTACATTACACAGCAGGGATACATATACTGAAATCACAGCTACATTACACAGCAGGGATACATACTGACATCACAGCTACATTACACAGCAGGGATACATATACTGAAATCACAGCTACAGTACACAGCAGGGATACACATACTGACATCACAGCTACATTACACAGCAGGGATACATATACTGAAATCACAGCTACATTACACAGCAGGGATACATACTGACATCACAGTTACATTACACAGCAGGGATACATACTGACATCACAGCTACATTACACTAGAGATGAGCGCCTGAAATTTTTCGGGTTTTGTGTTTTGGTTTTGGGTTCGGTTCCGCGGCCGTGTTTTGGGTTCGAACGCGTTTTGGCAAAACCTCACCGAATTTTTTTTGTCGGATTCGGGTGTGTTTTGGATTCGGGTGTTTGTTTCAAAAAACACTAAAAAACAGCTTAAATCATAGAATTTGGGGGTCATTTTGATCCCAAAGTATTATTAACCTCAAAAACCATAATTTACACTCATTTTCAGTCTATTCTGAATACCTCACACCTCACAATATTATTTTTAGTCCTAAAATTTGCACCGAGGTCGCTGTGTGAGTAAGATAAGCGACCCTAGTGGCCGACACAAACACCGGGCCCATCTAGGAGTGGCACTGCAGTGTCACGCAGGATGTCCCTTCCAAAAAACCCTCCCCAAACAGCACATGACGCAAAGAAAAAAAGAGGCGCAATGAGGTAGCTGTGTGAGTAAGATTAGCGACCCTAGTGGCCGACACAAACACCGGGCCCATCTAGGAGTGGCACTGCAGTGTCACGCAGGATGGCCCTTCCAAAAAACCCTCCCCAAACAGCACATGACGCAAAGAAAAAAAGAGGCGCAATGAGGTAGCTGTGTGAGTAAGATTAGCGACCCTAGTGGCCGACACAAACACCGGGCCCATCTAGGAGTGGCACTGCAGTGTCACGCAGGATGTCCCTTCCAAAAAACCCTCCCCAAACAGCACATGACGCAAAGAAAAAAAGAGGCGCAATGAGGTAGCTGTGTGAGTAAGATTAGCGACCCTAGTGGCCGACACAAACACCGGGCCCATCTAGGAGTGGCACTGCAGTGTCACGCAGGATGTCCCTTCCAAAAAACCCTCCCCAAACAGCACATGACGCAAAGAAAAAAAGAGGCGCAATGAGGTAGCTGACTGTGTGAGTAAGATTAGCGACCCTAGTGGCCGACACAAACACCGGGCCCATCTAGGAGTGGCACTGCAGTGTCACGCAGGATGTCCCTTCCAAAAAACCCTCCCCAATCAGCACATGATGCAAAGAAAAAGAAAAGAAAAAAGAGGTGCAAGATGGAATTGTCCTTGGGCCCTCCCACCCACCCTTATGTTGTATAAACAAAACAGGACATGCACACTTTAACCAACCCATCATTTCAGTGACAGGGTCTGCCACACGACTGTGACTGATATGACGGGTTGGTTTGGACCCCCCCCAAAAAAGAAGCAATTAATCTCTCCTTGCACAAACTGGCTCTACAGAGGCAAGATGTCCACCTCATCTTCACCCTCCGATATATCACCGTGTACATCCCCCTCCTCACAGATTATCAATTCGTCCCCACTGGAATCCACCATCTCAGCTCCCTGTGTACTTTGTGGAGGCAATTGCTGCTGGTCAATGTCTCCGCGGAGGAATTGATTATAATTCATTTTAATGAACATCATCTTCTCCACATTTTCTGGATGTAACCTCGTACGCCGATTGCTGACAAGGTGAGCGGCGGCACTAAACACTCTTTCGGAGTACACACTTGTGGGAGGGCAACTTAGGTAGAATAAAGCCAGTTTGTGCAAGGGCCTCCAAATTGCCTCTTTTTCCTGCCAGTATAAGTACGGACTGTGTGACGTGCCTACTTGGATGCGGTCACTCATATAATCCTCCACCATTCTATCAATGTTGAGAGAATCATATGCAGTGACAGTAGACGACATGTCCGTAATCGTTGTCAGGTCCTTCAGTCCGGACCAGATGTCAGCATCAGCAGTCGCTCCAGACTGCCCTGCATCACCGCCAGCGGGTGGGCTCGGAATTCTGAGCCTTTTCCTCGCACCCCCAGTTGCGGGAGAAATAATGTGAAGGAGGAGATGTTGACAGGTCGCGTTCCGCTTGACTTGACAATTTTGTCACCAGCAGGTCTTTCAACCCCAGCAGACCTGTGTCTGCCGGAAAGAGAGATCCAAGGTAGGCTTTAAATCTAGGATCGAGCACGGTGGCCAAAATGTAGTGCTCTGATTTCAACAGATTGACCACCCGTGAATCCTTGTTAAGCGAATTAAGGGCTGCATCCACAAGTCCCACATGCCTAGCGGAATCGCTCCCTTTTAGCTCCTTCTTCAATGCCTCCAGCTTCTTCTGCAAAAGCCTGATGAGGGGAATGACCTGACTCAGGCTGGCAGTGTCTGAACTGACTTCACGTGTGGCAAGTTCAAAGGGCATCAGAACCTTGCACAACGTTGAAATCATTCTCCACTGCACTTGAGACAGGTGCATTCCACCTACTATATCGTGCTCAATTGTATAGGCTTGAATGGCCTTTTGCTGCTCCTCCAACCTCTGAAGCATATAGAGGGTTGAATTCCACCTCGTTACCACTTCTTGCTTCAGATGATGGCAGGGCAGGTTCAGTAGTTTTTGGTGGTGCTCCAGTCTTCTGTACGTGGTGCCTGTACGCCGAAAGTGTCCCGCAATTTTTCTGGCCACCGACAGCATCTCTTGCACGCCCCTGTCGTTTTTAAAAAAATTCTGCACCACCAAATTCAAGGTATGTGCAAAACATGGGACGTGCTGGAATTTGCCCATATTTAATGCACACACAATATTGCTGGCGTTGTCCGATGCCACAAATCCACAGGAGAGTCCAATTGGGGCAAGCCATTCCGCGATGATCTTCCTCAGTTGCCGTAAGAGGTTTTCAGCTGTGTGCGTATTCTGGAAAGCGGTGATACAAAGCGTAGCCTGCCTAGGAAAGAGTTGGCGTTTGCGAGATGCTGCTACTGGTGCCGCCGCTGCTGTTCTTGCGGCGGGAGTCCATACATCTACCCAGTGGGCTGTCACAGTCATATAGTCCTGACCCTGCCCTGCTCCACTTGTCCACATGTCCGTGGTTAAGTGGACATTGGGTACAACTGCATTTTTTAGGACACTGGTGAGTCTTTTTCTGACGTCCGTGTACATTCTCGGTATCGCCTGCCTAGAGAAGTGGAACCTAGATGGTATTTGGTAACGGGGGCACACTGCCTCAATAAATTGTCTAGTTCCCTGTGAACTAACGGCGGATACCGGACGCACGTCTAACACCAACATAGTTGTCAAGGACTCAGTTATCCGCTTTGCAGTAGGATGACTGCTGTGATATTTCATCTTCCTCGCAAAGGACTGTTGAACAGTCAATTGCTTACTGGAAGTAGTACAAGTGGGCTTACGACTTCCCCTCTGGGATGACCATCGACTCCCAGCGGCAACAACAGCAGCGCCAGCAGCAGTAGGCGTTACACGCAAGGATGCATCGGAGGAATCCCAGGCAGGAGGACTCGTCAGAATTGCCAGTGACATGGCCTGCAGGACTATTGGCATTCCTTGGGAAGGAGGAAATTGACACTGAGGGAGTTGGTGGGGTGGTTTGCGTGAGCTTGGTTACAAGAGGAAGGGATTTACTGGTCAGTGGACTGCTTCCGCTGTCACCCAAAGTTTTTGAACTTGTCACTGACTTATTATGAATGCGCTGCAGGTGACGTATAAGGGAGGATGTTCCGAGGTGGTTAACGTCCTTACCCCTACTTATTACAGCTTGACAAAGGGAACACACGGCTTGACACCTGTTGTCCGCATTTCTGGTGAAATACCTCCACACCGAAGAGCTGATTTTTTTGGTATTTTCACCTGGCATGTCAACGGCCATATTCCTCCCACGGACAACAGGTGTCTCCCCGGGTGCCTGACTTAAACAAACCACCTCACCATCAGAATCCTCCTGGTCAATTTCCTCCCCAGCGCCAGCAACACCCATATCCTCCTCATCCTGGTGTACTTCAACACTGACATCTTCAATCTGACTATCAGGAACTGGACTGCGGGTGCTCCTTCCAGCACTTGCAGGGGGCGTGCAAATGGTGGAAGGCGCATGCTCTTCACGTCCAGTGTTGGGAAGGTCAGGCATCGCAACCGACACAATTGGACTCTCCTTGTGGATTTGGGATTTCGAAGAATGCACAGTTCTTTGCTGTGCTGCTTTTGCCAGCTTGAGTCTTTTCATTTTTCTAGCGAGAGGCTGAGTGCTTCCATCCTCATGTGAAGCTGAACCACTAGCCATGAACATAGGCCAGGGCCTCAGCCGTTCCTTGCCACTCCGTGTGGTAAATGGCATATTGGCAAGTTTACGCTTCTCCTCCGACAATTTTATTTTAGGTTTTGGAGTCCTTTTTTTACTGATATTTGGTGTTTTGGATTTGACATGCTCTGTACTATGACATTGGGCATCGGCCTTGGCAGATGACGTTGCTGGCATTTCATCGTCTCGGCCATGACTAGTGGCAGCAGCTTCAGCACGAGGTGGAAGTGGATCTTGATCTTTCCCTAATTTTGGAACCTCAACATTTTTGTTCTCCATATTTTAATAGGCACAACTAAAAGGCACCTCAGGTAAACAATGGAGATGGATGGATTGGATACTAGTATACAATTATGGACGGGCTGCCGAGTGCCGACACAGAGGTAGCTACAGCCGTGAACTACCGCACTGTACTGTGTCTGCTGCTAATATATAGACTGGTTGATAAAGAGATAGTATACTCGTAACTAGTATGTATGTATAAAGAAAGAAAAAAAAACCACGGTTAGGTGGTATATACAATTATGGACGGGCTGCCGAGTGCCGACACAGAGGTAGCCACAGCCGTGAACTACCGCACTGTACTGTGTCTGCTGCTAATATATAGACTGGTTGATAAAGAGATAGTATACTCGTAACTAGTATGTATGTATAAAGAAAGAAAAAAAAACCACGGTTAGGTGGTATATACAATTATGGACGGGCTGCCGAGTGCCGACACAGAGGTAGCCACAGCCGTGAACTACCGCACTGTACTGTGTCTGCTGCTAATATAGACTGGTTGATAAAGAGATAGTATACTCGTAACTAGTATGTATGTATAAAGAAAGAAAAAAAAACCACGGTTAGGTGGTATATACAATTATGGACGGGCTGCCGAGTGCCGACACAGAGGTAGCCACAGCCGTGAACTACCGCACTGTACTGTGTCTGCTGCTAATATATAGACTGGTTGATAAAGAGATAGTATACTCGTAACTAGTATGTATGTATAAAGAAAGAAAAAAAAACCACGGTTAGGTGGTATATACAATTATGGACGGGCTGCCGAGTGCCGACACAGAGGTAGCCACAGCCGTGAACTACCGCACTGTACTGTGTCTGCTGCTAATATATAGACTGGTTGATAAAGAGATAGTATACTCGTAACTAGTATGTATGTATAAAGAAAGAAAAAAAAAACCACGGTTAGGTGGTATATACAATTATGGACGGGCTGCCGAGTGCCGACACAGAGGTAGCCACAGCCGTGAACTACCGCACTGTACTGTGTCTGCTGCTAATATATAGACTGGTTGATAAAGAGATAGTATACTCGTAACTAGTATGTATGTATAAAGAAAGAAAAAAAAACCACGGTTAGGTGGTATATACAATTATGGACGGGCTGCCGAGTGCCGACACAGAGGTAGCCACAGCCGTGAACTACCGCACTGTACTGTGTCTGCTGCTAATATATAGACTGGTTGATAAAGAGATAGTATACTCGTAACTAGTATGTATGTATAAAGAAAGAAAAAAAAACCACGGTTAGGTGGTATATACAATTATGGACGGGCTGCCGAGTGCCGACACAGAGGTAGCCACAGCCGTGAACTACCGCACTGTACTGTGTCTGCTGCTAATATATAGACTGGTTGATAAAGAGATAGTATACTCGTAACTAGTATGTATGTATAAAGAAAGAAAAAAAAACCACGGTTAGGTGGTATATACAATTATGGACGGGCTGCCGAGTGCCGACACAGAGGTAGCCACAGCCGTGAACTACCGCACTGTACTGTGTCTGCTGCTAATATATAGACTGGTTGATAAAGAGATAGTATACTCGTAACTAGTATGTATGTATAAAGAAAGAAAAAAAAACCACGGTTAGGTGGTATATACAATTATGGACGGGCTGCCGAGTGCCGACACAGAGGTAGCCACAGCCGTGAACTACCGCACTGTACTGTGTCTGCTGCTAATATATAGACTGGTTGATAAAGAGATAGTATACTCGTAACTAGTATGTATGTATAAAGAAAGAAAAAAAAACCACGGTTAGGTGGTATATACAATTATGGACGGGCTGCCGAGTGCCGACACAGAGGTAGCCACAGCCGTGAACTACCGCACTGTACTGTGTCTGCTGCTAATATAGACTGGTTGAAAAAGAGATAGTATACTACTAATATTATATATACTGGTGGTCAGGTCACTGGTCACTAGTCACACTGGCAGTGGCACTCCTGCAGCAAAAGTGTGCACTGTTTAATTTTAATATAATATTATGTACTCCTGGCTCCTGCTATAACCTATAACTGGCACTGCAGTAGTGCTCCCCAGTCTCCCCCACAATTATAAGCTGTGTGAGCTGAGCAGTCAGACAGATATATAATATATATAGATGATGCAGCACACTGGCCTGAGCCTGAGCAGTGCACACAGATATGGTATGTGACTGACTGAGTCACTGTGTGTATCGCTTTTTTCAGGCAGAGAACGGATATATTAAATAAACTGCACTGTGTGTCTGGTGGTCACTCACTATATAATATATTATGTACTCCTGGCTCCTGCTATAACCTATAACTGGCACTGCAGTAGTGCTCCCCAGTCTCCCCCACAATTATAAGCTGTGTGAGCTGAGCAGTCAGACAGATATATATAATATTATATATAGATAATAGATGATGCAGCACACTGGCCTGAGCCTGAGCAGTGCACACAGATATGGTATGTGACTGAGTCACTGTGTGCTGTGTATCGCTTTTTTCAGGCAGAGAACGGATCATAAATAAAACTGGTGGTCACTGGTCACTATCAGCAAAACTCTGCACTGTACTGAGTACTCCTAATGCTCCCCAAAATTAGTAAATCAAGTGTCTCTCTAATCTATTCTAAACGGAGAGGACGCCAGCCACGTCCTCTCCCTATCAATCTCAATGCACGTGTGAAAATGGCGGCGACGCGCGGCTCCTTATATAGAATCCGAGTCTCGCGATAGAATCCGAGCCTCGCGAGAATCCGACAGCGTCATGATGACGTTCGGGCGCGCTCGGGTTAACCGAGCAAGGCGGGAAGATCCGAGTCGCTCGGACCCGTGAAAAAAAACATGAAGTTCTGGCGGGTTCGGATTCAGAGAAACCGAACCCGCTCATCTCTACATTACACAGCAGAGATACGTACTGACATGACAGCTACATTACACAGCAGGGATACATACTGACATCACAGCTACATTACACAGCAGGGATACATATACTGAAATCACAGCTACATTACACAGCAGGGATACATATACTGAAATCACAGCTACATTACACAGCAGGGATACATATACTGACATCACAGCTACATTACACAGCAGGGATACATAAACTGAAATCACAGCTACATTACACAGCAGGGATACATATACTGAAATCACAGCTACAGTACACAGCAGGGATACACATACTGACATCACAGCTACATTACTCAACAAGGATACATACTGACATGACAGATACATTACACAGCAGGGATACATATACTGAAATCACAGCTACATTACACAGCAGGGATACATATACTGAAATCACAGCTACAGTACACAGCAGGGATACATATACTGACATCACAGCTACATTACTCAACAAGGATACATACTGACATGACAGATACATTACACAGCAGGGATACATACCGACATCACAGCTACATTACACAACAGGGATACATACTGACATCACGCTACATTACACAGCAGGGATACATACTGACATCACAGCTACATTACACAGCATGGCTACATACTGACATCACAGTTACATTACACAGCAGGGATACATATACTGAAATCACAGCTACATTACACATCAGGGATACATACTGACATCACAGCTACATTACACAGCAGGGATACATATACTGAAATCACAGCTACATTACACATCAGGGATACATACTGACATCACAGCTACATTACTCAACAAGGATACATACTGACATGACAGATACATTACACAGCAGGGATACATACCGACATCACAGCTACATTACACAACAGGGATACATACTGACATCACGCTACATTACACAGCTGGGATACATACTGACATCACAGCTACATTGCACAGCATGGCTACATACTGACATCACAGTTACATTACACAGCAGGGATACATACTGACATCACAGCTACATTACACAGCAGGGCTACATATACTGACATCACAGCTACATTACACAGCAGGGCTACATATACTGACATCACAGCTACATTACACAGCAGGGATACATATACTGAAATCACAGCTACATTACACAGCAGGGATACATATACTGACATCACAGCTACACCACAGCTACATTACACAGCAGGGATACATACTGACATCACACCTACATTACACAGCAGGGATACATACTGACATCACACCTACATTACACAGCAGGGATACATACTGACATCACACCTACATTACACAGCAGGGATACATACTGACATCACAGCTACATTACACAGCAGGCCTACATACTGACATCACAGCTACATTACACAGCAGGTCTACATACTGACATCACAGCTACATTACACAGCAGGGCTACATATACTGACATCACAGCTACATTACACAGCATGGCTACATACTGACATCACAGCTACATTACACAGCAGGGCTACATATACTGACATCACAGCTACATTACACAGCATGGCTACATACTGACATCACAGCTACATTACACAGCAAGGATGCATACTGACATCACAGCTACATTACACAGCAGGGATACATACTAACATCAAAGCTACACCACAGCTACATTACACAGCAGGGATACATACTGACATCACAGCTACATTACACAGCAGGGATACATACTGACATCACAGCTACATTACACAGAAGTGATACACACTGACATCACAGCTACATTACACAGCAGGGGGTAGTGACATGATGGGGTAGGAACCAGTATTGTGCCTAGGGGCGCCCTGACCTCTACATCCGGCCCTGGATAAACAGGCCCTTTGGATTGAATGTGACGCCCCCTAAACATTAGAGTGCAATTCATAATCTCCCTGAAATTACTTTTCAAAATTATTCAAGTATGGATAAACTCACCAATATAATATCATGTTCACGCTTTCAAACAGCATGTCCGATCAGAGAAAAGCAGAAATCACAGCTCACCAGCATAGAAGCACAGACAATGAGTCACTAATGGTAGACCACTATCAGTTTACTGGTCATATAAATTCAGCTTGTAAACAACGGACACAAGGGCTGATTCTGAGTTGGAAACAAAGTAAAAAAAACCAAAAAAGTAAGTAGCCATGTACCAGGACAAAACATGTTGCAATGAAAGGGGTGCAAATATATATTTATTATTTTTGTATGCAGAGTAATACTGCCTGCTTTGCATGTACAGTAGCCAACAAATTCTGGCAGCTTTATTTTTACATTGCAATCTTGATTAAAATTTTGACACACCCCGCCCACATCTAAATCTCACTCCACATTCTAAAACTGCCCCACCTGCAGTGCAGCACAATTTTACCCAGGTGCAAAGTTACTTGATTTGCTCCCAACACAGAATCAGACCCACTGTGGGTGCTCTAAAAGCAAAACAGGTTATAAATATTATAGAAAATATTTAAACTAGCTGTTCATGAGACAGAAAAAAATACTCAAATATAGATAAAAAGAACAAAAAAAAGGAGAAAACAGCAAGGAAACAAATTATTAGTCTATCTGATATTTGAGAAAAATCGCTGGTATATGAGAAATACTGTATAACTATGAAAACTGCAGCAACAATTTAGGGTAGTGTCTCATCCACAATCAATTTATTTTAAAATCTTTATCAGTCCATGCAGAGAGTGGTCTTCTAGTATGTAGGTCTTCTAGTATGTAGGTCCAATTAAGTTTCCATTGGAGTAGTATTTTGTCCCTTTAAATCCCGACTCCTGAGGGACAGGATGCAGCATTTCGAGTGTGAAATAGTAATTCTTCGAAGTGACTCGCAATCGGTGTTGAGGTCTGAAGATAGTGATGTTGGTTTGCAACTTTTAATGAATGGCCTGTGCTGGGCTGATCTGGTATCTGGATGATAGATCGACAGTGTTATGGTTGACGGTCAATTGGTCGACACCAAATGGTCAACATGCATTAGGTCAACAGGTACAAAAGATGAAAGGTTGACAGTACAAAAGGTCGTCAGGTTTAAAAGACCATCATGAAAATGTTCAACACACAAATGGTCAACACGTTTTTTTTAAGTTTTAAACGTTTTCCCAATGCTTGCTTGTTTTACTATCCATGTGAACATCCAATGGGAATAGTAAGCTGCAGCGAGCGAAGCGAGACATCAAGCCTGAAGTGTGGCAAGTGAAGTGAGCCAGCGAGGGGAGACATTTGCACTGATGTGGTAAGATAATTGGTCGTACAACTCTGAGCAAGTCTATGCTGCCTCTGAAGAATTTGCAGTGCAACGTGTAAACTCTCCCAGATAATGGTCCTAACACACATGCATTTTTCTAGAACCACCCCCATATGCTAGCTACCTGTCAACACTTTGTGAATAAATCCTCTGTGACCATTGTCACAAGACCAACGTCGCACATGTGCAGTGCAACTCTGATGCATGCACAGTGGCAAAAAAATGACCACTGCATATAACATCGTGTTTGTCTACACCTTAGAATCAGGACCATAATACAGCTAAAAGACAGGCCATACATGGTTGACATTATCGATGAATGTTAGTGTTTCTACCCCTTTCCGCTAATAAACAAACAAGTAATTTATATAAGACACATATATGATGATGACTGGAAAGTATTTTGTCAAGAGAGATTATGGGGTATATTCAATAAGAGTCGGGTCCATTCCGACATTCAGTTGTCGGAATGGACCTGACAACCCCTATTCAAAGAGCGGCCAAATCCAACTGTCGGATTTGGCCGTTCCCTGTGTCCTGTCCTGCCGCTGCTGTCAGCGGCTGCCGGGTGTGCTGACAGCAGCGGTGGGGGGAGCAGAGAGTGGCGTCCGGCCGGGGAGCAGCATGCGGCGTCCGGTGGGGAGAGCAGCGTGAGGCAGCCGGCAGGGAGTGCAGCGTGAGGCGGTCGGCGGGGAGAGCAGGCAGGGGGACAGTGCGGTGATCGGCGGCTGGAGTTGGCAGCGGGGCAGATGTCTGTGGCGGCGGGGGAGAGACACTACAGGGAGAGGGGTGCCTGGCCGGGGGATAGCCATCAAGGTACCTCTCATCCCCGTAGCCCGCCACAGCGCTCCCCTTCTCCTCACCGCAATCCGATTTGTTTTCAAGTCAGATTGAGTTTGTCGGAAAGGAGGCCAAAATCTGTCGGATTTGGCCCCATTTCCGACAGCAGCAGGTGGATCGGCGGATATTCCTTCTTTCCGACAGCATACCGACAAGTCGGGTTTCCCGACTTGTCGGAAAAAATGGTCCGATATTGAATAGGTCGGAATCCCTTCCGACCTATTCCAGTCGGAAACTGCCATCTTTCCGACAAGATGGCAGTTTCCGACTCCTATTGAATACACCCCTATGTGGTAAAGCTCAAACTCTGCCATAAGAAGATTAGCATATGATGGCACCATGTTCAAGCCCGTGGCTGTACCTTGTTTTTGTAAGTAGAAGCAATTCTCAAATAAAAAGTCATTTTTATTCAAAATAATGTCCATAAAGAGCATAAGACAATCTGCTAGAGAATCAGAGTGTTATGGATTATTAGTAAAAGCTGTCCTGCACACTTCAATACACAGGTATGGATATGGAATAATTTTGGTATATATACTTGAAATGTTGTGTCACCGGTAGATATTGTAGGTGAAAGAACATGTGCTGTCAAAGGTGTTGGCATAAGACATTATCAGTATACCTGGAGATTTGACCAGACGTTTGTGAACCTTGGGTAGGACATAGATGATATGGTGCATCTTTGTAATTAATTAAGACCTTTCAAGACTGAAGTACATATTATTCATCCCAAGTCTTATCACAGCACCTCTTTTGTTTGTATGTCCACGTGGGGTCATAGCTAAGTGATCAATAACATTCAGCATCACTAGCATGTCTCTTGATCCCAGTAAGTTAGGGAAGACAATGGGGTATATGCAATTGCGGTCGAATTGCCGCAAATGTCGAAAAACGGGGCATTTTCGACAAAAAAAAAAAATCGACAATGCAATACAGTACTTTTCGACAAAAAACCGGACGTTTCAGATTCGACTTTTTTAAATTTGACAGTTGTCAAATTTGACATGTCTGCAATGGTAAAAATGCGGCTTTTCGACAAAAGTATATTCAATTGAAGACTGTCGATTCGACAACAGTGCTTTTCGACAGTAATTTCGTCAATTTCATTCCGCCTCACTTTGCTGGCGGAATCTAATAAAAAAATGTAAAAAAAAATTTTTGTGTGTTTTTTTATTGCTAATAGGATATCTATTTATATTAGAAGGGATTATGTACTTGGTTTGTCTATTAGGAGACACAAGTATTATTTATATATTTTTTAAAAGAATATTTTTTTTTAACTGACTAAAATAATATGGAGAGATCAGAGCATGTTTTTCAGTGGGAAGGGGTGGGAATGGGTTAAAATCAAGAAAAATAAATGTGTGGGATCCCCCCTCCTAAGCATAACCAGCCTCGGGCTCTTTGAGCCGGTCCTGGTTCTAAAAATACTGGGGGGGAAATGACAGGGGATCCCCCGTATTTTCACAACCAGCACCGGGCTCTGCGTCTGGTCCTGGTGTCAAAAATACAGGGGACAAAAAGCGTAGGGGTCCCCCGTATTTTTAACACCAGCACCGGGCTCCACTAGCTGGAGAGATAATGCCACAGCCGGGGGACACTTTTATACTGGTCCCTGGGCCGTGGCATTAAATCCCCAACTAGTCACCCCTGGCCGGGGTACCCTGGAGGAGTGGGGACCCCTTAAATCAAGGGGTCCCCCCCTCCAGCCACCCAAGGGCCAGGGGTGAAGCCCGAGGCTGTCCCCCCCATCCATGGGCTGCGGATGGGAGGCTGATAGCCAAGTGACACAAAGAAAGAATATTGTTTTTTGCAGCAGAACTACAAGTCCCAGCAAGCCTCCCCCGCAAGCTGGTACTTGGAGAACCACAAGTACCAGCATGCGGGGGGAAAACGGGCCCGCTGGTACCTGAGTTCTACTACAAAAAAAATACCCAAATAAAAACAGTACACGCACACTGTGAAAGTAAAACTTTATTACATACATGCCGACACACACATACTTACCTATGTTGACACAAGGTTCGGTCCACTTCTCCAAGTAGAATCCACGGTGTACCTGAAAATAAAATTATACTCACCAAAATCCAGTGTAGATCGGTCCTCTTCTGTTTTGTAATCCACGTACTTGGCAAAAAAACAAACCGCATTTACCCGGACCACGCACTGAAAGGGGTCCCATGTTTACACATGGGACCCCTTTCCCCGACTGCTGAGACCCCCCTTGACTCCTGTCACAGAGGGTCCCTTCAGCCAATCAAGGAGCGCCACGTCGTGGCACTCTCCTGATTGGCTGTGCACGTCTGAGCTGTCAGACGGCACATCGCACAGCCGCTCCATTATCTTCAAGGGTGGGAACTTTGCGGTCAGCGGTGAGGTTACTCGAGTCTCCAATGTTCACCCTCCAACTGTACTCCCCTCCTCTTAGCATTTCTGAGTTTAGGGGCTGGACCTTACTTTCTCACAGAGGTGGAACTACCATTAGTGCAGCAGGTGCATTGCACCAGGGTCCCTGAAGACTAAGGGGCCCACTGCTGCCCAGACCAGCAATGTGTTACCCCTGCTGCTCAGCCATGTCCCCTCCCCCCCGCAGACCACATTAAGCAATGTCAGATGAATGGGCCAGTGCAGATAGCAGGGTAGGCCACACTGCCTGAGGGACCTGCCCCTTATTTAGGGAATAAGGGCTGACCTTGTGTGTTCTGGCATGATAGAGGAGTCCTGCCACCTATTAGCACTGATGATCACAGCTACTTACTGCCTCTGATTCACAGACTGAGCATTTTTCTTATTCACAGCGGTCTGTGAATTTAAGGCAGCTCAAAAGTTGTGTAACTGGGACTATCAGAGTCTGCCAAGAGCAAAAAGGCAGGGGTCCCTGTCACAGAGAGAGCAGAGGCTGTTGTGTTCCTGCCTCCACCAAGGTACATGCCCCCTGTTATCTGCACCAAGCGGGACATTGTGCTTGTACCCCTGTCGACCACTGTTTCTCCCTGTCACCCACTGCCTCCCCCATTACACTCTGCCTCCCCTGGCATTCCGCTGTCACCCTCTGCCTCCTCCTTACCTTTCGTTGTCTCTGACTCCTCCTGCTTCACTGTCCCCCTCTGAATCTCCCTATCACCCACTGCTATGTGGCATATTGTGAACTTGGGTTGGGATGGAGGAGGGGGGCCCAAATAATATTATTGCACCTGGGCCCACCACTCACAAGTTCTGCCACTGCTTTCTCATCTTCATACCCAGCACTATCCTTGATTCCAGTGCTCCTTGTCTCCTAGTCACTCACTGAGCTGAACTGCCCCCTCCTTTCCAAAAGGTCTCACTTCCACCTGCCCTTCAAGATATAGTGAGTTACCAACCCTTGTCCGCATCCTATCTAGTTTGTCAAATTATTTACATTCTATTTATACTAGGAAACTCTGTGACTTAGAAATAAAAGCTAATAAATACAGGATAATTATTGCCTCTTGATCTAAAGCATTAATTAGCAATCAGCGGAGGTTTGTGCAGAGGAGGTCATGTGACATGAAAGCTGGCTGTTACACTCAGCCTGATATACTGCATAATAACAAAGCAGAGAATAAATCAGTTTGGGATTGCGGGGAGGGGGGGACACACAGGTGAATTTATGCTGGGCCACCTGTTGCCCACACCTGAATTAATCTATATATGTGACACCATTGCATTAACTAATTATCACCACAAATGGGTTTTGTACTAAGTTTATTTTATAAATAATGTAACTAATTTCATATACAGTATATTTAACTTCAATTGCACATGAGCCCATGTCTCCTATACAGTATTTGTGTAATGACATTGTTAATAATTAGCTAGATATACTGTACACAGCGCTTTTCATGCTAGCCAATTGAAGTAAATGTGGACTGACTTTTGTGTGCTACTACTTAATTACAGTTTTGTATTTTGTATAAATATCAATGTATTAAAAAGAATACTATAGTAGCACATTTTCCTAATAATAAGCTACTTTGTGCAGTCACAATAAATGACTATAGACATTGTTACACGTACATGATGTCTGAGCATCCTCATTCATATATACTGAATTTTAGAAACTATATCTACTGCAACAAAACCAGGGGGTATATTCAGTTTGGGTCGAAAGCTGCCGTCTGTCGAAAAGACGTTAGTTTTCGACTTTTTAAGGTTGAATCATGATTCAACCTATTCAATCCCAGCTAATTTTATCAACAAGTCAGGGAATTCGACTTGTCGAATAGTACGTGCATCGGCAGTATAGCTGCCGATTCACGTACTTTTGAGGGAAACGGGGCCAAATTCGACAGGATTTGGCCCCATTTCCGACCATCTCAGTCCGACATAAAAAAATGTCGGACTGAGATGAGGGACCTTAGTGGAGGAGAGGGGGAGAGTTGCGGGGAGATGGGGGGGGGGGAGCCGCGGGCAGCCAGACAGGGAGAGCCACGGGCAGCCAGACAGGGAGAGCAGCGTAGCTGGAGAATGTCAAAGCTGCCGCTCACAGCAGCGTCCACCCAGCTCCAGCAAGCGAAACCTCGCTTGCTGGAGCTGGGTGGATGCTGCCGTGAGCGGCGGCTGTGATGCGGAGACGGGGAGCAGAGGGACGTGGAGACATGAGACGGGGGAGCGGGGCGGCAGGCTGCAGAGCACTACATCTGATGGGCGCCCCCCGGCCAGGCTCCCAGCAGCGCACCCCAGCCGCCACTTACAGGTCCTCCGCTGCTGCTGACAGGTTCCCCGCCACCGCTGACAGGTCCCCCGCTGCCGCTGACAGGTCCTCCGCCGCCGCTGATCTGTCCCCCGCTGCCGCTGACAGTGTTCCCCGCCGCCTGACAGGTACCCCCGGCTGCTGCAGTTACCTCTCCCTGGCAACCGCTGACGGGGAAAGGCAGAGAGACGTGGGAGGAGAGCCGTGGGCAGACGGGGGAGAGCAGCGCTGGAGAAGCGTCTCCTGCATCTCAATTCAACTTTTTTTGAAATCTTATTGATAATGCAATGTTCTGTAAGCCACAGCAACCAAATAGACATTTACGTCTAGTAGGCTATCTAGTTCACAGTATTTACACTTTATTTATATGAGAAACATACAATTTATAGCCGCATTCATGCTGAATAAACACAAGGGTGCAACCAACAAATGTACATGCACGCAGACATATTACAATTTCCCTTGGTAGTTTGGCCACTGTGTCTAATAATCTTTTGAAGTCAGAGCCGGCCCTAGCCAATTTGATGCCCTAGGCAAAATTTTGTCTGGTGCCCCCTAGCTCCGCCGCTAGTTCTGCTTCTGTACCTGCAACGCTCAGGTAGTGGGGCCCACCGGGGGTTACCCTGTGGGCCAGGTCAACTCTGCACAATGCCACACAGTAATGACCATAATACATATAATTCCACACAGTAAAGGAACCTTACTTATATGCCCCACATTAGTAATGCCCATAATACACATAATGCCACACAGTAATGCACCTTACACATATGCCCCACATTAGTAATGCCCATAATACACATATACTGCCACAGATACTGCCACACTTGCTGGTTATACAAAAAGATCAGTATCAAACATGTAGAAACTGTTCATTCTCTTCATTATTCAGTGTGTTTGCTGGTGTCTGTTACTCCCGTTAACTGCATGCACTTTACTTTATACTGTGGGAGCTAAATGCTCTGCCCTCCAGTCTGATGTGTCCGAAAGTCACGCTGCACTGATGTTTCATATAGAAATAGCACAACGCAACTTACTGACCACGTTACAGTGCTAGATGGCAGGGGAATTTTACGGTATGGACTGACTAGGAAATAAAGTGTGGGGAGAACACTGCCAATGTTATGTCCCTGCAGACACCTGGGGTTTGCACAGGGATAAGGGACACACACAGGATGGCAGGGTCCCCCTCCCCCATGTGCACAAGCAGTATAGGTGATGTCAGGTTTCTGTGAAGCAGTCTTCCAAAATACACGTGTTATCATAAGAAGCCATCCAGTAATAACCTTATATAGTCAATAAAAATGTCACTGGTCCAGGAATTGCATTTACTGGGCTTCTGCTGTCTGTCTGAGATCTCTCAAGTCAGGGGCATTCAAGCATGTCAGAGGAAGTTTAAGGCACAGTGTGCATTTTTTTTTTGACAAATGTAAACAGCAGTGTATACAAGTACTGATTGAATACATTTGGAAAGTAACAGTTAGTTTGCGGACTGTCCTTCTCAGCATGAGATACTGCAGGGACATGCTTGGATGCCCCTAGACATGCTTGAATGCCCTAGGCAAATGCCTAGCCTGCCTATAGCTAAGGCCGGCTCTGTTTGAAGTTTAAAGTTAACCCTTAAAGCTGTTCTCGCTCCCCTCTCTGCCACAAGGAGGCGCAGGGGTCTGTCCCTCCTATTACCTTCCTATCTCTAGGTGCTGTTCGAAACGCCCCCTAGTCAGTTTTCCCGCCACCTGAGTGGACTGCAGTAGTGACCCTCCTGGCCTCTCAGGCACACTGCGCCCAAACTTATACTCATTTTCGTGTTTTTCTTTTTTGCATCAGATTTTCTGCTGAAATGGCCCATAAAACCTATGATTTCTCTCTTTGCATGTTCTAATGAAGGTCACTGATCACTTTAACAGTGTTAGAATTAAGTTAATTAGGTGCTAATGACGATTTTCTAACAGACTTGTGTGCTGGGAGGGTTAATATTGAACTTTCATATTATATTTAATAAATATTTAATATTTAACTTATCCTCCATTGAGAAACCAATATGGCTGCTTCCACTGTAATTCACTTGTGTAGAAAAATCAGCATTACAGTGCACACCCACTTTAATTGTATATGTTTACACTAAACACCAGCGTTCACTGTATATAATTACAATTAACACCAGCATTCTCTGTATATGAGAACACTAAACACCAGCATTCTCTGTACACTGTACACCAGCTTTCAATGTATATATTTACAATTAATGCCAGCATTCTCTCTATATGATTACACTAAACACCAGCATTCTCTATATAGGATTACACTAAACACCAGCATTTATTGTATATGATTACACTAAACACCAGCATTCTCTGTGTATGATTACACTAAACACCAGCATTTATTGTATATGATTACACTAAACACCAGCATTCTCTGTGTATGATTACACTAAACACCAGCATTTATTGTATATGATTACACTAAAGACCAGCATTCTCTGTTTATGATTACACTAAACACCAACATTCTCTGTATATGATTACACTAAACACCAGCATTTATTGTATATGATTACACTAAACACCAGCATTCTCTGTGTATGATTACACTAAACACCAGCATTTATTGTATATGATTACACTAAACACCAGCATTCTCTATATAGGATTACACTAAACACCAGCATTTATTGTATATGATTACACTAAACACCAGCATTCTCTGTGTATGATTACACTAAACACCAGCATTTATTGTATATGATTACACTAAAGACCAGCATTCACTGTATATCAGGCATTCCCAACCTCCGTCCTCAAGGCACACTAACAGTCCAGGTTTTACTGATATCCAGGCTTGAGCACAGGTGATTTAATTAGGACCTCAGTTATTTTGATATAACGTGCTGAAGCCTGGATATCACTAACACCTGCACTGTTAGTGTGCCTTGAGGGCACGGGTTGGGAATGCCTGCTGTATATGATTACACTAAACCCCAGAATTCTCTGTATATGATTAGACTAAACACCAGCATTTATTGTATGTGATTACACTAAAGACCAGCATTCACTGTATATGATTACACTAAACACCAGCATTGTCTGTATACGATTACACTAAATACCAGCATTCTCTGTATATGATTACACTAAACACCAGCATTTATTGTATGTGATTACACTAAAGACCAGCATTCACTGTATATGATTACACTAAACACCAGCATTGTCTGTATACGGTTACACTAAACACCAGCATTCTCTGTATATGATTACACTAAACACCAGCATTTATTGTATGTGATTACACTAAAGACCAGCATTCACTGTATACGGTTACACTAAAAACCAGCATTGTCTGTATACGGTTACACTAAACACCAGCATTCTCTGTATATGATTACACTAAACACCAGCATTTATTGTATGTGATTACACTAAAGACCAGCATTCACTGTATACGGTTACACTAAAAACCAGCATTCTCTGTATACGGTTACACTAAACACCAGCATTCTCTGTATATGATTACACTAAACACCAACATTCTCTGTATATGATTACACTAAACACCAACATTTATTGTATATGATTACACTAAAGACCAGCATTCACTGTATATGATTACACTAAACACCAGCATTGTCTGTATACGATTACACTAAATACCAGCATTCTCTGTATATGATTACACTAAACACCAGCATTTATTGTATGTGATTACACTAAAGACCAGCATTCACTGTATATGATTACACTAAACACCAGCATTGTCTGTATACGGTTACACTAAACACCAGCATTCTCTGTATATGATTACACTAAACACCAGCATTTATTGTATGTGATTACACTAAAGACCAGCATTCACTGTATACGGTTACACTAAAAACCAGCATTGTCTGTATACGGTTACACTAAACACCAGCATTCTCTGTATATGATTACACTAAACACCAGCATTTATTGTATGTGATTACACTAAAGACCAGCATTCACTGTATACGGTTACACTAAAAACCAGCATTCTCTGTATACGGTTACACTAAACACCAGCATTCTCTGTATATGATTACACTAAACACCAACATTCTCTGTATATGATTACACTAAACACCAACATTCTCTGTATATGATTACACTAAACACCAACATTTATTGTATATGATTACACTAAAGACCAGAATTCACTGTATATGATTACACTAAACACCAGCATTCACGGTATATGCTTACACACTGCACACCAGCTTTCAATATATATTTTTACACTGAACACCAGAGCTCACTGTACATGTTTGCACTGCACATCAGCTTTCAATGTATATATTTACACTGAACACCAGCATTTACTATATATGTCTACTGTACATGATTACACTAAACATCAGCGTTCACTGTATATGTTTACAATTAACACCAGTATTCACTGTAGATGTTTACAGTGAACACCAGCATTCACTGGACAGCATATATTTACACTGAACACCAACATTCACTGTACAGTAAATGTTTACACTGAACACCAGCATTCATTGTATATGTTTAAACTGTACACAAACACTCACGATGCAATCACAAGTCATGGTGCCCATTGCAATCGCATATAGGGGCCATAAAAGTGGGGACTCATGCATATCAGGCTAGGGTTTATCTGTTTTCAGTTATCTGGATTTGCCAAATGTTGAATGGCTGTAATTACATGGATCATTGCTCTTTGTGGTAAACACATCCTCAGTAGACTTTACAGTGCTGGACACACATAGGAAGCAGCGTGCGCTGCTTCTGATATGTCCAACACGGCTGTGATTGCCATAGAGATCAGTGAATTCTATGATCATAGACATTTTACCTTTAAATGCATTACACACTTAAAGGCAGCAACGTGATTGTTTTACACATTTTGGACAAGTCTTAAAGAAAATCTGGAATGATTTAATTCTACATACACAGATACGTCATTATTAAATAAGACTTCTGTTCTACACCAGTCACTACATTTCCATAAATACTCCCCAGTATGTGTGATCTGGCCATCATCACATCAATGTCATTCTTCCTGCATGGCCCATAGAAATCAGTGATTACAAAGGGGCCTGGATAATGCATATACATATAGGCAAACCAATTAAACTCCTACGTACTATCTTGTTTGACCTATTATAGCAAACACTTTAAGCTGTGTTAAATGTTATGACTGTATCAATTAATGTCATATATACAGCTGAGCCCAGCCAATAACCATAACACTTCATGTATAAGCAGATGACATCCATTAGCTCTACATAGCCTGCACCACTGCAAACAGTTGTAAACCCTCAGCTACTATTTGTTCTTAAATACCCAAGGCTTCTTTATGTCTATCCTACCCATTGTACATTTGTTATGTTACATTTGGCTTTCCGCCTGCCTCTTGTTCTCTCAGCCTCATGTTTTAGTCTGTTTGTATTACTATGAATCCTATATGTTTATAAATCAAACTTCACAGCAGAATTTCCCATCTCTTTGATTAATGATGTAAGAGAAATTAATCAATGTGTTTGGAGACATTCTGATCCATAGGACAGTGGATGGCAATATGTTCCCTCTACACATACATTTATTTCTGGTCCCCAGAAATCTATTGAATTGGCTCACACAAGTAATAACTCAATCAACAATCTACAGAATTATCACAATTACCATTATTTTATCCTGTGTTTTCTTGGGCTACTGTCAGATCTGGTGTATTGCTTCATTTACTATACTTAGAATGCTAAAATGACAGCATAAACGCACTGAGATTACATTCTAATTATTTCTTCATACATATTTTAAGGCTTGGTGGAAAAAAAGCATTGATTCAGAAAAACAAATAACCAAGTAAGCACAAATAAATCTGCAAGCTATTACTTTAATGCACATGTATAGTAACTGCATGTCTCTTTTATTACAAGCATCCATATACATTTATTCATTTATTTTGTTTTTAATTATTTGAAGAAAACCATATATACAGCATAGTATATGTAATAAATATATGCACTATGCTTACTTAAACACTACAGTCAGCTACAATCAAAACTAATTTATACAATAAAAAAATAGTCAAGCAGCAAAATGAAAGAATATATTTGAGAAGGCTGGTCAATGAATCAATGAAAGTGAAAAGTTCATCTTCAGTTAGAAACATTGCAACAATACATCACAGTGTTCAGTTGACTTGAAAGTGATTGTTTTCTGGTATACAGGGGATTTTATCCAGCATTGTAGTTGGGTTCACAAGTGGGAAACCATCACAGTATGAATTAAGAATACTATAATACTATTATGTATACCATTGGATAGAATATATATATATATATATATATATATATATATATATATATATATATATATATAGTATTAACCAGGGCAGGTAGCCTCACCAGCAGGTTGCCTAGCCAGGTATCTTAGTCAGGCAGCATCTGCATTGGCAGAAAGGGCAGGGACATACATTATGGTTAGGTGAGCCAGATCTTCAGCACCATGGAGAGCGGCGGAGAAATATCAGTACCATGGACAGCCGAGGAGACGTTTCAGCACCAAGGACGCCGGAGGAGTCCATCAGCACCAAGGACATCGCTCATGACGACCTCCAGACTCCTTGTGAGCTGCTGGGTCCCTCTGAGCTAACATATGGCAGTGGTAATGCATACCCTGCCTTGTTCCTAGGAATAAAACGCTTGGTAAGGAGCCAATTCACCTATTACTCCAATCATCCGCTCTATCCCGTTATCAATGCACAGTGCCCATTGCCTCCCCCTCACCCCATCCCCCCTACCCCCCACCATGAAAGCAGCCCATCATTACCTCTTGTTGTATCAGGTGGAGTTAGCACAGAGAGGTGCCGGTGCTTTCACCAGGAGAGAGTTATGCTGTTCTGGAAGTGAAACATTATCATCAGTTGACTTTCTTATTCATTCCTAGTATCCGTGATAAACCGGCACCGTCCAAAGGTGAATCCCCTCCAATTCTTCCTCTCTATGTCTACTGGGAGCAGCAGTTCTGGCTAGAGGGGAATTATGATTATAGGAGGGCAGTAAGATCTCCCCACCTCCTGCTTCCCCCTCCCTCGCTCTGTATATCTCGCTCTTCTCTTTCTGATTGCATTTGTCAAACATGCAGGAAAGGAAATAGGGACGGAGCTTGCAGCTGGCGGGGGGAGCGACAGAGCTGCATGAATGGTACCAGGGCAGTCTGCGCATGAGCATCAGAGCCCGGGAGCATGTGGCACGTCTGTCATGAGCTGTTTGCTCCCTTATTGTCTGAATGTGCAGGGACAGGATCTCTCCCCTACTATTCCTCTTGCTCATTTGCAGTTTAACCTCTGCCATGCCAAACGACTTTGTGACTGCTTAGAGTAGGGCACCGGAGTGCCCATTGTGGTTTGGCTGGGCACAGCATGTGCTGTTTTTATCGATCTATCTGGATGAAAAATTATCAGCATGCAGAGAAATTGCATTTTAATAGGTATCACTAATCACTGAAAGGCAGCAGTTAATGCAACGTTCTCTTGCTTTCAATTGGCTGCATGCGCCGGAACTTACTATACAGTATATGAGATGTAGAGCACAGCCTGTTATTCATCATCTGCAGAACATGTTACACCAGATCGTTAGTGCACTGCCATCATTTCATTATGTTCAGTCTGGCACTAGAGAGGTTCTCTATCGTTAGCCAGACTAAGGTAATTGTGGTCATTAAAAAATATTGTATCCCTGTCTAGATGCATTTCAATGAGAAATAAATGTGTGGAAGCAGTGCCTACTGTAACTAGGAAGGAATAAGGTCAGAGAGTATTGCCACTGATTTCTCTATATCATCTGTGATAAATGGCTGTAATGGTAGAACACATAGAAGGCTAAGATATCCATCTTCTGATAAAGACATAACAAGGTAGTCACTATGAGTAATGTATAGACCACCTGCAGGAAGAGGATATTTTGGATCAATAGCATATACAGTGCATCCAGAAAGTATTCATAGCGCTTCAATTTTTTCCACATTTTGTTATGTTACAGCCTTGTTCCAAAATGGAATCAATTAATTTTTCCCCTCAAAATTCTACACAAATTACCCCCTAATCACAAAGTGAAAACAGGTTTTTTTGTGATTTGTTTTTTTCACATTTATTTTGGCATACTCAAGGCGAGCTGCCATGTGCCTTTTAGTAAGGAGTGGCTTCCGTCTGGCCACTCTACCATACAGGCCTGATTGGTGGATTGCTGCAGAGATGGTTGTCCTTCTGGAAGGTTCTCCTCTCTCCACAGAGGACTACTGTAGTTCTGACAGAGTGACCATCGGGTTCTTGGTCACCTCCCTGACTAGGGCCCTTCTCCCCCGATTGCTCAGTTTAGACGGCTGGCCAGCTCTAGGAAGCGTCCAGGTGGTTCCGAACTTCTTCCATTTATGGATGATGGAGGCCACTGTGCTTATTAGGACCTTCAAAGCAGCAGATATTTTTCTGTACCCTGCCCCAGATTTGTGTCTCGAGACAATCCTGTCTCTGAGGTCTACAGACAATTCCTTTGACTTCATGCTTGGTTTGTGCTTAGACATGCACTGTCAAGTGTGGGACCTTATATACTGTAGACAGGTGTGTGCCTTTTTAAATCATGTCCAATCAACTGAATTTACCACAGGTGGACTCCAATTAAGCTGTAGGAACATCTCAAGGATGATCAGTGGAAACAGGATGCACCTGAGCTCAATTCTGAGCATCATGGCAATGGGTGTGAATACTTATGTACATGTGATTTCCTAGTGTTTTATATTTAATACATTTGCAAAAATCTAACAAAAACTTTTTTCACGCTGTCATTATGGGGTATTGTGTGTAGAATTTTGAGGGAAAATTTTATTTATTTCATTTTGGAATAAGGCTGTAACAAAAAAAAAATGAAAAAAGTGAAGTGCTGTGAATACTTTCCGCATGCACTGTATTTCTATGAATCCATTTGTACATAAATGTAGGATCCAAGGGGCTAATGCTGAGTTGGACAGATCTCTTCATGGAGGCAATTAGCGAGTTTTAGCATGTGCGCAGATGCAAATTTGTGTATTTTTGAAACAATGCGAGTGTTCTGGGCGTGTATTGAGCTCTGTGCTATTCCGAGTCGTGCGCATGGCGAAGGGATGCCCATTTCTGTCAGATCTCTAGCACTAACATGGGGCTGGTGCAAGTGCTTTAGCATAAGGTACCAAAATCAGGCATCCGCGGTATCAGACATACACAGCCACTTTGAGGACAATTCAATCACTGCTAATCAAATAGTTATTATTAATGTAATACAGCTTGTTCTTGTATATAAAACTAATATACATTTTTTACATTTTATTCTTAATAAACTTTTTACCCTCATTTATGTATCATATAAACTACAAAATATGCCATGTCCAGGTTTACAGATCATTTACTGTACATTTCCTTGCCACACTACACAATCACATATATATAGGGGCAAAGTAAAATCATGTGTTTGGCAAGTAGAGTTGTAGCTTATACAATATGCCCACAAATTATAAAACTTTACTCAGAATTGTGAAAATCTTAAATCTCATAGGAATGATTCAAATAATATTGTCAACTAAAAAATATTAAAATATTTACTATATTTTATTGAAAATAAAATATAAGCTACAGTATACATCTATATTTAATTGTGATGGTAGCAATAAAAATATCTAAACGCTAAACATAAACTAATGAAATATACTTCAACTACAAAACAGTTTGTTATAGGGGCAGTTGCAGCACTGTTGCAAAAATGATACCAACTATTATCCTTATAAGTAATTCTTCTTTACACAACTAATTGGATTGTCCGCTGTTTAAAAAAATCACTGCCCCTTACTATAATCTGTGTTTCCTATAGATAAACAGTAAATTTAGAGCCAGATTACGTTTGAGACCACTCATTTCCTTTGTGGGTATGCTACAATGGACAGTGCGGTTGTGCACCAGAGGTCTGTGTACTCTTCCTGTTCACAGCATCCTTGTCACATATGCAGGGGCAGATTAAGCCTTGGGGGCCCAGTGTGCTTAAGACGGGGGCCCGGGTGAAGGGGGTTGTATATTAGATTGTGCATACCTTCCAACATGACCAATTCCAGGAGGGACAAAATGCTCTCTACCTGCACTTCCCCCTTAATATATTATTGTGTCACCTGTGTTGAACTATTTAATTGAGGGAAGTCCAGGTACTGAGCATTTTGTCCCTCCTGGAATGGGTCACGTTGGGAGGTATGGATTCTGTATATTAAATATAAACCAATGGTGTATATTAGATTAAAACTAATTGTTTTATAATGCTTTAGTGTTTAGCTCCACCTAATTAAGAGACAACTATATTATAATGTTTTCATGTAGTGGAACAAAGACAACGTAACCTTAAAATACACCTAGAAAAATAAAATCTATAATTTATCTGGTCACATGCAAGAATATCAGTAGTATTGTACTGCTTGGGACAGGACTCAGGAGGACTCTGTGTATGTGTGTGTCTCTATCTTTAGACCAAAATGCTCTAATTAGATAAAAGGTTACACAGGACCCTGACACCCAGACGGGGAGGCAGGGAGGAAGAGAAGCTGGGATCCCTGGGTCACGTACAGCTCTCTCCACCCTCCTATCTCTCCTAGCTCCATTGTTAAGTCATAAAACCTGATACTCCTGTATTTCTGCCTGCAACGCATACTGTCATGCTCACATGCTGGCAGCCTGGTTCTGCTGCTGCACAAGAGGGAGAGCTAGTGATGTCAGTGTGCTCCGACCGAGGGGCCCCCTGACAGTATGCCATGTGCCTCCTTCTTAATCTGGCTATGACCAATGCCACACATCAGCATTCCTTTCCTGTACCAGCACTCCCTGCCTTTTATGCATGCAGTCATGTGATCAATTATTTTAATTTTGGCTGTACTTGGCTTGCTTCTGCCTTGGCACTTACCCATGTTCTTTTGTACCAGACCTCATCTTACTGACCAGTCTCACACTAGTAGTGACACAAGCCTGTCACACTAGGAACAATGACAATGATCCTAAGCCCACATTCCCTTACCTGGATGAGGTTGGGGGGGAAGGGGAGAGGGTAGTCCTGGTAAAAACCACCAGTATGTTAGACTCCACTCTGGCCTCTCAGGTTGTGCTAATTCTATCTAATAGACAGAATCTGTTTATCTTTCTTGGAATCATGACACTTTTGAAGAGTGCTCAGTGTATCTTTATTAGAAAAAAATGGCTCATTGTGGGTTACTGTTTGGGGAGGCGAGGTGTGAGCTTACTTCCTGACATCAGGTAAGATGCTGTCCTTCATTATTTGTTGTACAAAGGATGGGGACAGGTGGGTTAAATTAAGAGGTGATTTCCATGTTTTGTCATAATTCAACCACTGCTAATAAAATAGTGCTAACATTATTATTAGTTATATGCAGGTAACAACTAACAGTCATCAGCTGTAATTATTGCAAGTATTATTATGATTGATCTTTAACCACTTAACTGACGAATTATTTTGCCAAAAACCACTCCGAAATGGTTGGGGTTTTTTTTTCTGAGTGAATTAAGTGAAGAACATGAATTTAACCCTATCCAAAATGATTTTAGTAAAAAAAAAAAAAGAACAAACATTTTTTCTTTTTAAAAATATTTTTCCAAGCATTGAAACATCGATTGGTAACATTGCGACCATCGGAACATCGGAAACATTGCGGCTTTCATTTTGAAAGCCGGGACAGCCTCCAGGTACACAGGGCGGTCTTGGGGGGGGGGGGAAGGGGGTTAATTTACACTTCTCCAGCGGCTGCTATTGTCTGCAGCCACTGGAGGGGGGGGGGGGTCCTGCCGTGCTGACCGATCACCAATGATCGGCAGCATGGCAGACACAGGGGGAGAGTGCAGGGAGGCAGAGGGACCTTCCGGTCCCTCTGACAGCAGCAGTGGAGGGAAGTTTCCCTTCCCCGCCACTGCTAACACTGATTATCTGACTGGTCGCATCCTGTGCGAGCAGGTCAGATAAAGCAATTGAAGGCATGGTCGCATCTGATGCAACCATGCCAGGCAAGTGGTTAACCAATATTTTATAAACAAAGTCCATGTGCTTTCAAATATACAGGAGTAAACCACATGATAACACCAGTGGTGCAAGTATAAAAAAATGTCATAGTGGCACTGTGTGCGTGCGCCAAAAAAAATGGGTGTGGCCACATGCCACATGGAGCGTGGCCAATGAAAATGGGGGAGTGATAGACATATGGGGGGCCAGATACACATATGACCCAAGTAATGCCAGATACACATATGCCCACTAGTGCCAGATATGCCCCCGCAGTGCCAGATAAACATATGCCTCCACAGTGGCAGATATGTTGCTACAGTGCCAGATATACCCCCACAGTGCAAGATATGCTCCTACAGTGCCATATATGCCCCACAGTGCCAGATACACATATGCCCCACAGTGCCAGATACACATATGCCCCACAGTGCCAGATATGTCCCACAGTGCCAGGTATACATATGTCCCACAGTGTCAGATATGCCCCAAAGTGACAGAAATCACAGTCAATATACCGAACCTCCCCCTCCCCTCCCTCCCCCCTGCTGCTCACCCGCTGCTGCTGTGTCAACTAAGGAGAGGAGAGCGCAGCGCGGCCCCTCAGCGCTGCTCAGTCAGACTCTGGTCTGCGGCGTGTATCTTTTCATTGAGTGCTGGTTCGTTAGCCAATCAGAGCTCACGGACTGGCAGCTTATCAGGAGCCGCGGCTGCCAGTCCACGAGCTCTGACTGATTAACGAACCAGCGCCTCAATGAGAAGATACACGCTGCCGCCGGAGACCACAGTCAGACTGGGATGTTTGATGGCTTTATGTTTTACCACCAAACAACTAATCAGACACATAACACAATCTGTGTTTCAGGAATACTCAGTTTTTTCCATCAGAAATATGATATAGAGAACTTGATTTTGATGTGGGAGTAAAACAAAAAAGAGCAAGTAACTGTGCAACTTGGCAAAACCATAACATGATGTCATGACATCTGTGATCTGAAGAATAGTGTAGTGAGGAGCCAGCCATTGCCACTGACATAAAGAGGAGCAACAAGAAAATCCAGGTAAGGCAGGCTGCGGAAGAGACACAGGAGGCAGGAGCTGAGGCTATGGAGAGACATAGGAGTAACTGAGGCTGCTGCAGAGGAACAGGGGATGACCTGAAACTATCAAGAGACACACCAAGGGGTGAGATGAGGCTGTGAAGAGACATAGAGGGAGCTGAGGCTATGGAGAGAATCCAGAGGGGGGGGGGGGTTGAGCTGAGACTGCTGGAGAGAAATAGGGGAGGAAGCTGAGTCTATGGAGAGACACGGGGGGCAAACTGAGGCTATGGAGAGACAAAGATGGGAGGGGGCAGTTTAGGCAGCAGGAGAGACGTGGTGGGATGAGACTGTATGAGAGGCAGTGGAGAAGGGGCTGGAGACTTTTGACAACTTTCAAGATTAGAAGGAAAAGGCTGGTGCACAGTAAGACACCAGTTCTAAAAAAAACATATTACCTTTGTTGTATGATAACAGCATTGGTTATTTTCCTATATAAATAGACATCTTTCATACCATGTGATTACCTACATGAATAGTGAATACCAGTTGAAGTTATTATCTTCCCAGGGAGGATCCATTTCTTCAGAGGTTCCCCATTGCAGAGAATCCATCATATCGGTAAGAATGGACTCAAGCTGACTGGCCTTTATCTAGTGGGGAGTAATGGGGGGACTGCCCTAGAGGAGGCCCCAGAGTCTGCCCCCGTTGCAGGAGTGCAGTTAGGACTTGCTCTATTACTGCTGCTGCCTCATGGAGATACTCGGGAGGAGGCACACACAGCTGAAACAGCCAGAGGAGCAATGCTGACAAGAGAGGAAGTGCTTATGTCATGCATTACTTCCAATACACACGTGTCCAGAATTCATATTATGCTGCATTACAGTGCCTCCACTTCATATTGTACCACATTACAGTGCCTCCACTTCATATTGTACCACATTACAGTGCCTCCACTTCATATTGTACCACATTACAGTGCCTCCACTTCATATTGTACCACATTACAGTGCCTCCACTTCATATTGTACCACATTACAGTGCCTCCACTTCATATTGTACATTACAGTGCCCTCCACTTCATATTGTACCACATTACAGTGCCTCCACTTCATATTGTACAACATTACAGTGCCTCCACTTCATATTGTACCACATTACAGTGCCTCCACTTCATATTGTACAACATTACAGTGCCTCCACTTCATATTGTACCACATTACAGTGCCTCCACTTCATATTGTACCACATTACAGTGCCCCCACTTCATATTGTACCACATTACAGTGCCTCCACTTCATATTGTACCACATTACAGTGCCTCCACTTCATATTGTACCACATTACAGTGCCCTCCAGTTCAAATTATGCCACATTATAGTTTTCCCAGGTCATATAATATCACACTTCAGTGCATCCACTTTATATTGTGCCACATTACAGTGCACAAGTTCATATTATGTAACATTATATTGTCATCAATTTCATATTATACCATATTACAATGAGCTTGTCAGATTATGCCACATTACATGGCTCTCAGCGCACTGGCATCAGGATAGTGACATCATGCCGCCTCCTCCTGCCTTATTACACCTCCATGAGGAATACAGTCTAGTCGTGACCTTGATCGTATGTGCTCGAACAGTCCCACGGGCCACTGGACCAGCCAAAACAGTTACTATTATACATTTTTAGAAAGAACAAATAGCTGCCAACATGTAAAAGCACAAGTCAGGATTTCAAAAGAGAAAAGTAAAGGACGAACGGTAGCGCTGTGAGAAAAGAAGTTTAGCAAAATTTATTTCAACTGGGTACCAGTGTCCATATGAATACAGGAAGTGTAACTGAATGCATGAGCTCTGCTTCCCAAACATCACCTGTAGTGGGGTGAAAGACTGAGGTGCCAGAGGGGCTTGAAATTCCTGAAAGTCTAGGGGCCTGGCCATTGATTAATACGGCCCTGAAATGGGTGTAGTACGGGTGACCGGCGGTCTCCTGACCGCCGGTCACCTTACCGACGCCGGGATCCCGGCAGCATACCGACGCCGGGATCCCGGCGGGGAGGGGCGAGTGCAGCAAGCCCCTTGCGGGCTCGCTGCGCTCACCACGCTGTGGGCTCGGTGGCGACCTGCGGTCGCCACGGGTTCTATTCCCACTCTATGGGTGTCGTGGACACCCACGAGTGGAAATAGTCCCTGTTGGTCGGCATGCCGACCATCGGGATAGTGAGCCGTCGGGCTCACGGAGGAGGTCATGTGACTGTCGGTCAGCCGACCGGCGGTCACATGACTACCACCCCCCTGAAATCTATCTTGGTGTAAAAATAAAGATGCACAAAGCAGTGAAAAGAACAGTGGTGTAACCAGGGCCGGTTCTAGACCTTGTGGCGCCCAGGGCGAAAGTTTCCTTTGGCGCAAACCCCCCTCCCCTTCCCCGACGGTGAAACAGGGTTAGCGTGCGCCGCAGGCGCGCGTACAAAAATGGGGGCGTGGCTTCATAGGAAAGGGGCATGGTCAGTTTTGCTCCCTGTAGTTTTGCCCCCTGTAGAGTTGTGCACCCTGTAGAGTAGCTGTTGTGTACCCTGCAGCTGTAGTGCCCCCTGCAGCTGTGCCCCCAGTAGCTGTTATGCCCCCTGCAGCTGTGCCCCCAGTAGTTGTGCACCCTGCAGCTGTTGTGCCCCCTGCAGCTGTGCCCCCAGTAGCTGTTATGCCCCCTGCAGCTGTGCCCCCAGTAGTTGTGCACCCTGGAGCTGTGCCCCCATTAATTGTGGCCCAAGTAGTTGTGCCCCCCTTAGTGTGCCCACCAGTAGCTGTGCCCCTAGTAAAGAAATAAAAAATAAAAGAAATAAAAAATACTTACTAGCCCCATTCCTGCTTCCCGGCCACTGCAGTCCATCTCCGCCGCCGGCGCCGCTCCTCTGATCTATGACGTCTCTCCCACAGCGCCGCACAGAAAGGTCCTCTCCGCGAAGGGAAACTAGATGTTACCTCACTGCGCGTCTAGAGTCCCTTCGCGGAGAGGACCTTTTCATAACCACCGCCAGCGCCATCCTAGTTAGTAGTGGCTCTTGCCACGGCGGCGGCACCCCTGGGACAGCGGCGCGCCGGGCAAAAGTCCTGCTTGCCCATGGCAAGAGCCGCTACTGGGTGTAACTAGATGCTTGGAGGCCCCTGGCAAACTCCTATTTGATTTTTATAAACCCTTATGTCTAAATGTTTTATCATATCCAAATAATTTCTGCATCATGCAACTCTAAATAAATGCGATAGCAATGCGACCTGAATAACCCCCTGAGTCGGACTTACCATAGTGCTCCCATATATCATATACAAATTAATGCCTTAGGTTTGTTAGAACAAACAAGTGCAATACACAATCCTGTTTCATTCACAGCAGGTCATATTTATTTTCTGCAAATATCTGGAACACATAATTGTTCTTTATAGATGTAAAACCTTGATTCCAGTGTTCATTTTGAAACAGAGTTTAAATTTAGTTTTATTCTTAGTTGCTTCTTTTTTTTTTTTTTTAACTTTGTTTTAGTTACGATTTAGGGGGTGATTCAGACCTGATCGTAGATGTACTAAATTTAGCACATCTACGATCAGCTTCCCAGCACAGGGCTAGTCCGCCCCGCATTTCAGGACCGACTCCCCCCGAACAAGTAAAAAAGCATTGCACAGTGGCGATGCTTTTTTAGTGGAAGAGTAGCTCCCTTCCAGTGCAGCTCCTGTGCCCTGGCAGGAAGCTACCCGTTGCAGCCTGGGTCGCAGCGGCGGCGTGTGACATCACACAGCTGCCGTGCCCCCCCCCCGGTCCGCCTGCATTGGCCGGACCGGGCCCTCTAAATGGCAGCTAAATGCCGCCGGCCCGCCCTTTCCCATCCAGCGACCACCTCTGCCTGCCAATCAGGCAGAGGCGATCGCAGGGCTAAGACTTCCGTCGGCTGTCTGCCATGCGCCGGCGCACTGCAGGGCTGGCGCATGCGCAGTTCAGGCCTGATCGCTGCTGTGCGAACACGCACAGCACCGATCAGGTTTGAATGAGCCCCTTAGTCAGTGGATCTCAGCTTTCATTTTAGTCTAACTTTGGTCCTGAAATAAACTGTAGTTGCCGAATACTTTAAGTAAAAATTTTCGTCAACAAAATTAACACTGCCACAAAGAGGTGTGAAAAATACCCATTATTAAATTATACAGGTAAAGACTTGTAACTATCTATACTACATAATTACTTAACACTGACTTATGATGGCAGAAATAGTGCACAACGAGTTAAAGGTTATATGGTTATAAACTCAGATTGCTGTATCCTAACAGCATCTACTGTAGCTTGCTGTGCACCAGGCACAATAATTGTGGTTTCTAGTCTGAGCCAAAGTGTGTACTGCAGGTAATACATTGAGACATTATTAGCAGAATCTGCCTGGCTCCTGCTGAGGGCACAGGGCTAAGGCTTTCATTGTGTGACATTTTCATGGTGATTACAACAGAAGGTCATTTCTACTGTATCTACTCCGTACACAACACATGCTGCTTAATTGTGTTTACTTGCGCAGATGTTCTCTGTGTAAGATATTTTGCTCTGTGTGTAGTGTAGCTCCCTATATGAATTAATGGGGGAGATGTACTAAGCCTGAAAAGTGATAAATATCACGGTGATAAAGCACCAGCCAATCGGCTCCTGACTGCCATGTCACAGGCTGTGTTTGAAAAATGACAGTTAGGAGCCGATTGGCTGGTGCTTTATCACAGTGATATTTATCACTTTTCAAGCTTAGTACATCTGGCCCAATGTATTTAAGTATTACAGGTAAAATTAATTAGAACTACAGGGACTTTTTTTTTATAAATATGAGGTTTGTAAAGTTCGAACTCTGGGTTCCTAAATATTGTAAGAATGTTTTGGTCAAAAGATATTCTAAGTGTACCTGTGTACCATACCACGGGCTAAGCCAAGGAATAGCTGCTGCTGAGCTAATGCCAAGGGGCAGCTTGGCTGCTCGCTGCTTGCCCCAACAGCACCTATTAGAGAAGAGGCTCCTGACTGTCTGCTCCCTCTAATGCTGCACAGAGGGTGCTGGATGGAACAGTAGCTGAGAAGAAATGTAAGTCTGGAGAGAACATGTGTCCGGAACCTTTAGGGGTGGTAAAAGTTGTGTTGTTGGATGGACAATTGCAGGCAACGCACTAATACATTGGACCGAGGGGCAAATGTATTAAGCCTGGAGAAGTGATAAAGCGGAGATAAAGCAGTGATAAGTACAACATGATAACGCACCAGCCAATAAGCTCCTAACTACCAATTTACATATTGGAGCTGATTGGCTAATGCGTTATCACCTTGTACTTATCACTGGTTTATCACTTCTCCAGGCTTAATACATCTGCCCCTGATACACTATTGATAACAGCATGCCAATAATCCTTAGAAACAGATTGATATATTTGAATATCGATAACATCATGAAACCGGCTTCTCTAAGATTAATATCAGCTAATATGCTGCTATATGAATGGTTTGTTTCTGGGCTCCTTGATAGAATCAATGTATTGAGCACTGACACAATATTGTTTCGATAATGTGACAAAATATTGATAAATTGGAACTCAATATTCAATGGTACTGAAATGACCAGCTATGGCACTGTATTGTATTCTACTAAGAGTAATGATAATTTAGCCACTTGAAAGTCCATATAATGTCTCATGGGACAAATAACCAGAAAATGACATTGCCATTGAGTGCCCCATCATTTACCATTTGCCTACACGTCAATGAATTACAATAAGGACTCACACCCCAGTGTAACAAGTAAACTTCTTCCAGGTGAGAAAGAAGATTCTTTATCTGGGGTTGGCTTCTGTATGATTAGGGCTGGACCAATAGGCGGGGATTCTGAGGCGGACACATAGAAACCATTGGGCGCAAGCATCCAAAGTTTTCCCCATGTGCATGAATCCGAGACTCACTAAACATCCACCCTTATGGTAATGGCTGGTGATGCAGATCACAATTGCATGGAGATCCAAGCAGCTTCAATGGGTGTTTCTGGATTTTAACCGGGGATGGGGGGGGGGGGGGGGGGGGGGGGGCTAACACACAGGAATGTCTGTGTCAGTGATTGCAGCTAAAGAGGCAGTTCCACTGACACCTTTATCATGGTTCTATAGCTATTCTGTAGTAAATGCCATGGGCAGGTGCAATGTCCAATAGTGCAGCCGATGGTACGCTGATAGTGTGTATACACACATTGGCGTATTCGCGCCGCAGCCAGTGGGGTCTCAACTGCATGCCCATCGGCCGCGGCATTAAATAAAGAATCAGTAGTGGCTGCGACAGTAGTGGCTGCTACTGCAACTACAGCTACCTCCGAGCCACCCCAATAAAGAGGTAGGTGTGATGTTAGTGTATTAGAATGCTTAATATTTGTAGACACTCCCTTACTAATATGTGTAAGCCTGAATCTTCAGTGATGGTCCCTGGGACCAGGGGGATGCTGGGAAGTGGGTGGTCCAGTGTGCAGTGTGTCTGGAGTTGGTGATGGAATAAAACAGCACAGCAGTGAACTCACATGTCTCTGTATCCTTATGACTGGATTTACAAACATATGAACAAAACAGTAGGCTAAGGGGTACATTTACTAAGCAGTGATAAGAGCGGAGAAGTGAGCCAGTGGAGAAGTTGCCCATGGCAACCAATCAGCACTGAAGTAATATTTATAATTTGCATACTATAAAATGATACAGAGCTGCTGATTGGTTGATGGGGAAATATCTCCACTGGCTCACTTCTCCACTCTTATCACTGCTTAGTAAATGTACCCCTAAGACAGATATCAGTTGTTTTGCAATGACAGAAAAACTCATTAACAAATACACAGGCAGTACAAAAACTATTGCTGTCATTCTTACACCTTTAGGTTATCCAGTAATGGGATCCAAAGTTTCTTTCCTTTAAATTATTTACATATTTTATCACAAGAAGCTGAAAAGACACCAGAATGCTGTCAATGTGTGACACAGCCTCTAACTTGTAGCCTATTACAGTTATGCTTTATGAGGCCAATGCAGATTGCATGCAAGTCAGTTTTGCAGATGGAACTTGTGTGTTTTCACACTGCTTAATCTCCTTATCTGAGTGCACGCGTCTACAGTGGTGAATTTGCTGGGTCAGTTCCATTGGACATTAGTGTGCACCCCACATTCTCACACCCACCCGCACTGCTCTCATGAGACCAGGACATTTTATCTTTTTCACAAATAATGTTAGTACAGTTTTCCTGCAAATGTGTCTTTCTCTTCTCTCTCTTCTTACACGGTACTTCCACCCCACTGTGTGCTATTCCTGTAATGTGTACCTCCATTGGTTGCACACCCTGCCAGCAGTAAACTACGCAGTGCGCCCCACATGGCTGCCTCGGATGGTTCCTCCGTGGGCGGGGTGTGCTGCATTTGGATCTTTCCATGCAGGGTATAGCATACTCCTACACCGTGTCAGTTCTCCCATACATGCATTTGGCCCCTATATGGCTCATCTCCCACTGTGTAACCTTGTAGTGCGCCCAACATGGCTGCCTTATCTGGTGCGCTTGTGGATGGGATGAAAAATGCTTGGACCTGATGTTTTTATTGGAACCCTACTCTGAACTTAAGGACTCTGCAATCTCCCCATTTTGTGTTCTCTTCTAGGGGTGGACTATTCCACCCTGGGTAATCCTATGCAGTGCGCCTAAGATGGCTGCCGCACCTGGTGCCTTGTGAGGGTGGAATACACAACCCCTGGAGGTTATTACTCAAAATGCTTACACCAATCCTGCATTATTCTTTCTGTGTCTTTGTCTGTGTGGTTTATCTTTTGATGTAATACTTAAATCTTCTGTATTATGTGCATTGTGTGAGTTCTAGTTGGCGCCGCGGATGGCTGCCTCGGTGCTGCTCTGCCAAGCAGCCTTAGTTTTTAGTCTTAAATGTATAATATGTCTACTGTACAGTTGCATATGTGCAGTATGAACTCATATGTGTAATGTTTGTAATGTATGCTACGTTTTTCCTCCATGTTGCTGCTTGGCGATGCATTGTACCACAAAGAATTCCTAGTGTACGTGAGTACACCTGGCCAATAAAGCTGATTCTGATTCTGATTCTGAATTCACTGTCTTTCTAACTCTTGTCACATCTGCACTTGCAGCTGGAGATAACTCAGTGGCATTGGGCATTCAAATGTAGGCAAAGTTTAGTGAGGCCTTGTTGAGGATGTATAGATGAAATTGTGGGTTATGCTCATTTGTACATGCAGAGATCCATCTCATTTCAGATGCATCTCTTCAACCAAGGATAGGGCAGGGGGAAGGCTGCACTAATAATGACGATGGCTATGAAACCAAGTGTAGGGGTAGATGATTATGACTCCGCATTCTGGCAAATATCCATATTTACTTCTGTGTGTCCAATGCATGTGCAGTTATTGGCAACTGGTGTCCAACTCTGCACCAGTCTTTACATGTGTGTGTGTTTCCATCCCCTCATTATTAGTAATTCTGGTTGGTCTGACTGCTACTCAGTGGAACCCTGCCTTCTCAGTACTGTGGCTCCTACCTGTCTCAGGGACTCTATGCTCTCCATACCATCGTTATCACCATCAAGAGTGGTTACAAAGCCCGCACCCTACCCTCTACTATTTACATCTCTGATATTATCTTTCCTTTCACACTCCTGCCCACCCACTTTACTCCACAAATAAATGCCACCTCCACCCAACTGATTGACTTTCTGCTTCTCCTGCCTCCAAGATTTTGCCCATACTGCTCCCTACCTCTGGAACGTTCTCCATCCTTTCTCTCACTGCTTGAAACAGGCTCTCAAGACCCACTTCATTAAAGCCTTCCAGCTTTCACCACTAGCCCAATGCTTCATGCTCATTGCTCACCGTCTCTCCCCTCTTTCTCCCTTGTCTGTGTGCGCTCCCCTTTTGACTGTAAGCTCTCACAAGCAGGGCTCTCTTCTCTCATGTGCTCTTCCTTCCCTTACTTACACCACCATCCCCTCCAGTTCCTGCAACAACATGTAGCCCTTGGGTTCTGCCACACTACAGCGTATTTGAGTATTATGATTGCTGATGCAGCAATGTTTATAAACCATATTCTGGTCCTGCAATGTTCTGTACTGTTAAGGTCCATACACACGGAGCGATATAGCTGAGAGATTTTGACTATATAGTCAAAATCGCTCAGAAAGTTAGTGCATATTGCTCTGTGCGTACACAGCCAGCGATCGCGATGCGCGTCCCCGCCAGGTCGCTATCGCTGCTAAAAATAGACTGTGCAGGCAAGTCAATTTTGTTTAGGTCGCTGGAAAAGAAAAAGCATCCCCTGGCTTAAATGAGTTAGCCAAAATCGCCCATAGCCAAAATCGCTGGAAAAGTTAGTCAAAATCTCCTACCGCCAGTTCAAGAAAAAACACTCAGTCAAAATCTCTCATAGTTAAAATCTCTACGTGTGTATGCACCTTTAGTCACTTTTTTCTTGTTTTGTTCAAAATATTTCTATTTATGTACTTTGTAAGGCACTTTGGACCCCTTATGGTGCCATACAAATAACTGCTAATAATGTCTGTCTGTCTGTCTGTCTGTCTGTCTGTCTGTCTATCTATCTATCCAAACTAGATAGGCCAAGTGGTTCTTACCTGCTATCAAAGTTTATGTTTCAGATTCTATGGTCTAATCCAGGCATGTCCAAACTGCGGCCCTCCAGCTGTTGTGAAACTACACATCCCAGCATGCCCTGACACAGCTTTAGCATTCTATGACAGCAAAACTGTGTCAGGGCATGCTGGGATATGTAGTTTCACAACAGCTGGAGGGCCGCAGTTTGGACATGCCTGGTCTAATCTCTTAGATAAAGTAATAAAAGGAGCCAGGCGTGACAGATGCCATTCCCAGTTTTGTTGGTTTTTGCAGGGCTTTTAGTAAATACAAAAACAGCAACTTTGGAGGGGCCATTATCTGCTACTGTATTTGTTTTGATTTTATTAATTTTACCTACTTTTTTTCAGCATACACATAATATAAATCACAGAAGTGATTTAACGCAGAAAAGACAATAATTGACTCTTATATTCCTGAAAAAATGTGTGTTATTGTTACTGTGAAGATAAATGTTAGAAATGCATATGTAATATCTATCCTCCACTATCCTCTTTATATTCATTTATTGTCCATTTTGCTACTGCAATTGCACAACAAGGTCAACAAAATGAATTGGCTTTGTAGAGAATAACTTAAATTTTTCACTCTACCCCAGTGGTTCTCAAACTCGGTCCTCAGGACCCCACACAGTGCATGTTTTGCAGGTAACCCAGCAGGTGCACAGGTGTATTAATTACTCACTGACACATTTTAAAAGGTCCACAGGTGGAGCTAATTATTTCACTTGCGATTCTGTGAGGAGACCTGCAAAACATGCACCGTGTGGGGTCCTGAGGACCGAGTTTGAGAACCTGTGCTCTACCCAATCAAAATGCATACAGACATCTATCAGGAAAAATAGGGCTTGCTTTCCGTTATATAGTCAAATAAGCATATTACTGATGTATGGGGGGAATTATAAAATGCATTTTCTCATAATTTTCCCTTACCTCAGTGATGGGGAACAGGAGCTGACCCCCTTCTTTTGTCTTCACATGAACACAAACAAATCAGGTTACTTTTTGGTGCAACAAACAGAAATCAGATGTTTCCAAGCAAGTCACTGTAATTATAATGGTAGCAACGATGAAGTGGTCACGCAAAGTTTATGTGCTTTTGGACTTGGCCCTTACTAAAATGAGCCTAATTCAGAACTGATCGCAGCAGCAAAACCATATGCACTGCAGGTGGGGCAGATATAATGTGCAGAGAGATTTAGCTTTGGGTGTGGTGTGTTCAAACTGAAATCTAAATTGCAGTGTAAAAATAAAGCAGCCAGTATTTACCATGCACAGAAACAACATAGCCCACCCAAATCTTACTCTCTCTGCACATGTTATATCTGCCCCACCTGCAGTGCACGTGGCTTTGGCCATTAGAGTAAAAATTTGCTTCTGCGATCAGGTCTGAATAAGGCTCAATGTACATACATTTTATTTTGCATAGTAAATTACCTGCAATTTTTTTAAATGTATAATTGTTATGTGACTAATTATTTTCTTTCTAATTAAATACATTTCAAATTGGGTGCAACATGTCAGATTTTTTTCTTAGGCTATGAATAAACTAAAAGTGGGCAGGCAATCAATACCTGCAGACAGAAGTTGAGTCAGTAAGCTTAAATCTCGCTAAATAAATAGCTCTGTAATATTATACCAGAGATAGAGGAAGTAAAACATGTGTAGAGCGTTTATACATTTTTGAGAAAAAAAGGAACATGCATTTAGATTACAGCTGTGTTTATCAAATTACCTACACCGAATGAATACAGCTAGGAAACAATATATAATAATTCATAATTAAACAATATAGTAGATATATTTTTTTTAAATCTATATTGATACAAATGTAAAAATGTTTTCCTACTTTAGAATTGCTACTGCAATTATAAATGTTGTTATTCAACATGATTCTGCACCCACAGCAGATACCGTATAGTAGCCTATTCAATATGGCAAGGTAAGGATAACTTTTTACTCCTGCTGAAATACTGCACATTTTCTCCCATACACATATCTATCTCCACTTTACTTTCTCCCATACCCTTTTGTACATGAATAATAGTGTCACTTTTTACTAATTTTTTGCACTGGCAGCAGAACATCTATGTTTTAATAACGACAACAATACCCTATCAGAAAATGTCCTGTGTTTTTATGATTCCATGGCTGGAAACAAGACTCTCGTTACCTCCTCCAAGGCCATGCAATGCATGTGGAAGTCCTCTATAGAGCAACGACTTCTGTAGGAAAAGCTTGAATGACTACAGGTGTACCATAAATGCAGAGATAGCTTAGAGCAGCCGTGGCCAACCTGTGGCTCTTGAGCCACATGTGGCTCTTTCTTTACTCAAATGTGGCTCCCAACACTCAGTCACGTGACCACAACCGATACAGAAACCGCTGCACTCCAGCCAGACACGCAGCAACACTACAGGGACTGAAAACTGAGGGAGCCAAATACTATAGGTGAGACATCCACTGGCAAATTGGGGACACATAAGGGGCTGCTGCAATCACAGGCTTGGCAACCTTTAGCCTGGGGGTCAGACTCAAGCAAGCGGCCCCATTTTTTTTTATAGGGAATCTGCAGTCAAGTGGCCCTGGAACACTTATATCGCACTGGCCCAGGGGTCAGACACAATGGCAGAGCTGACTAGTGACCTACTGTAGGAGGGTTCTGGCTGGAGTGACATATGTTGGAGCTGGTTGGAGTGACACATGGGGGAGTTGAAGTGTATTATGTGAATCTGGCTTTTTCAATATGTTTTATATGGATTTGGCTTTTTCAATTTTATGTGAAAGTGACTATTTCAATGTATTTTATGTTGGATCTGGCTTTAAAATGTATCTTATGCTGGATCTGGCTTTTTCAATGTATTTTATACCAGGGGTGTGTCCTAGCTAGCATAAAGTCACACCCCATTTTTGCACACGTGCCTTCGGCTCGATATCGGCTCTTTGACGTACCTAACAAGATTTCTCTGACGTCCTAGTGGATGCTGGGCACTCCGAAAGGACCATGGGGAATAGCGGCTCCGCAGGAGACTGGGCACAACTAAAGAAAGCTTTTAGGTCACCTGGTGTGCACTGGCTCCTCCCACTATGACCCTCCTCCAAGCCTCCGTTAGATTTTGTGCCCGGCCGAGGTTGGATGCACACTAGGGGCTCTCCTGAGCTTCTAAAAAGAAAGTATATAATTTGCTGGCAACAGGCTCACTGCAGCGAGGGACTAAGGGGAGAAGAAGCGAACCTACCTGCTTGCAGCTAGCTTGGGCTTCTTAGGCTACTGGACACCATTAGCTCCAGAGGGATCGACCGCATGGAACTGGCCTTGGTGTTCGGTCCCGGAGCCGCGCCGCCGTCCCCCTTACAGAGCCAGAAGCAAGAAGAGGTCCGGAAAATCGGCGGCAGAAGACATCAGTCTTCACCAAGGTAGCGCACAGCACTGCAGCTGTGCGCCATTGCTCCTCATACACACTTCACACTCCGGTCACTGAGGGTGCAGAGCGCTAGGGGGGGGGCGCCCTGAGCAGCAATAAAAACACCTTGGCTGGCAAAAATACCACAATATATAGCCCCAGAGGCTATATATGTGATAATTACCCCTGCCAGAATCCATAAAAAAGCGGGAGAATAGTCCGCAAAAAAGGGGCGGAGCTATCTCCTTCAGCACACTGTCGCCATTTCTCCTTCACAGATCCGCTGGAAGAAAGCTCCCTGGCTCTCCCCTGCAGTCTACACTACAGAAAAGGGTAAAAAAGAGAGGGGGGGCACTAAATTTAGGCGCAGTATATATAACAGCAGCTATAGGGGACATAACTCAGTTAGTCCCTGCATTATATAGCGCTCTGGTGTGTGCTGGCATACTCTCACTCTGTCTCCCCAAAGGGCTTTTGTGGGTCCTGTCCTCTGTTAGAGCATTCCCTGTGTGTGTGCGGTGTCGGTACGGCTGTGTCGACATGTTTGATGAGGATAATGATGTGGAGGCGGAGCAGAGGCCTATAGAAGGGATGTCACCCCCTGCGGGGCAGACACCTGAGTGGATGGACTTATGGAAGGAATTGCGTGCACGTGTCGACTCCTTACACAAAAAATTTGACGACATGCAAAATGCGGGACAGCCGGCTTCTCAGCTCGTGCCTGTCCAGGCGTCTCAAAGGCCATCGGGGGCTCTAAAGCGCCCGCTACCTCAGATGGCAGACGCGGATGTCGACACGGATACTGACACCAGTGTCGACGATGAGTCTAGTCTAATGTCCACTAAGGCCATTCGTTGCATGATTGAAGCAATGAAAGAGGTGTTACAAATTTCTGATATAAACCCAGGTACCACTAAAAAGGGTATTATGTTTGGGGAGAAAAAAAAACTACCTGTAGTTTTTCTCCCATCAGAAGAATTAAATGAAGTGTGTGAAGAAGCGTGGGCTTTCCCTGATAAAAGATTGGTAATCTCTAAGAAGTTACTAATGGCGTTCCCTTTCCTGCCAGAGGATAGGTCACGTTGGGAGACACCCCCTAGGGTGGATAAAGCGCTCACACGTTTGTCTAAAAAGGTGGCACTACCGTCTCCGGATACGGCCGCCCTCAAGGAACCTGCTGATAGAAAGCAGGAGGCGATCCTGAAGTCTGTATATACACACTCAGGCATTATACTTAGACCAGCTATTGCGTCAGCATGGATGTGCAGTGCTGCCGCTGCGTGGTCAGATTCCCTGTCAGAAAATATTGACACCCTAGACAGGGACACTATTCTGCTAACCATAGAGCATATAAAAGACTCAGAGAGGGAGATCTGCCGGCTGGCATCTAAAATAAGTGCATTGTCCATTTCTGCTAGGAGAGGCTTATGGACTCGCCAGTGGACAGGGGATGCAGATTCAAAAAGGCACATGGAAGTTTTGCCTTATAAGGGTGAGGAGTTATTTGGGGATGGTCTCTCGGACCTAGTTTCCACAGCAACTGCTGGGAAGTCAGCATTTTTACCCCATGTTCCCTCACAGCCTAAAAAGGCGCAGTTTTATCAGGTACAGTCCTTTCGGACTCAGAAAAACAGGCGTGGAAAAGGCGGGTCCTTTCTGTCCAGAGGCAGAGGTAGGGAAAAAAGGATGCAACAAACAGCAGGTTCCCAGGAGCAAAAGTCCTCCCCCGCTTCTTCCAAGTCCGCCGCATGACGGTGGGGCTCCACAGGCGGAGCCAGGTACGGTGGGGGGCCGCCTCAAAAATTTCAGCGATCAGTGGGCTCGCTCACAGGTGGATCCCTGGATCCTGCAAATAGTATCTCAAGGGTACAAACTGGAATTCGAGGCGTCTCCACCCCACCGGTTCCTAAAATCTGCCTTGCCGATTACTCCTTCAGACAGGGAGGCTGTGCTAGCGGCAATTCACAAGCTGTATTCCCAGCAGGTGATAATCAAGGTGCCCCTACTTCATCAAGGACGGGGTTACTATTCCAGACTGTTTGTGGTACCGAAACCGGACGGTTCGGTGAGACCCATTTTAAATTTGAAATCCTTGAACACATACATAAAAAAATTCAAGTTCAAGATGGAATCGCTCAGGGCGGTTATTGCAAGCCTGGACGAGGGGGATTACATGGTATCCCTGGACATCAAGGATGCTTACCTGCATGTCCCCATTTACTATCCTCACCAGGAGTACCTCAGATTTGTGGTACAGGATTGCCATTACCAATTCCAGACGCTGCCGTTTGGACTCTCCACGGCACCGAGGGTGTTTACCAAGGTAATGGCGGAAATTATGATACTCCTTCGAAGAAAGGGAGTTTTAATTATCCCGTACGTGGACGATCTCCTAATAAAGGCGAGGTCCAAGGAGCAGTTGTTGGTGGGAGTAGCACTATCTCAGGAGGTGCTACACCAGCACGGTTGGATTCTGAATATTCCAAAATCACAGCTGGTTCCGACGACACGTCTACTGTTCCTGGGTATGATTCTGGATACAGTCCAGAAAAAAGTGTTTCTCCCGGAGGAGAAAGCCAAGGAGCTGTCATCTCTAGTCAGAGACCTCCTGAAACCAAAACAGGTATCGATGCATCACTGCACGCAGGTCCTGGGGAAGATGGTGGCTTCTTACGAAGCAATAACTTTCGGCAGGTTCCATGCCAGAATCTTTCAGTGGGACCTGTTGGACCAATGGTCCGGATCGCATCTTCAGATGCATCGCCTAATAACCCTGTCTCCAAGAACCAGGGTGTCTCTGCTGTGGTGGCTGCAGAGTGCTCATCTTCTAGAGGGCCGCAGATTCGGCATACAGGACTGGGTCCTGGTGACCACGGATGCCAGCCTTCGAGGTTGGGGGCAGGCACACAGGGAAGAAACTTCCAAGGACTATGGTCGAGTCAGGAGACTTTCCTACACATAAATATTCTGGAACTAAGGGCCATTTACAATGCCCTAAGTCAGGAGAGAGATATTGCGCCAGGTCAAGGGACCCTCAGGCGATAGCTGTGGACGCTCTAGTGGCACCTTGGGATCTCAACGTGGTGTTGAGTTTCTTAAAATCACATTGGTTTGAGCCACTTAAAACCGTAGATTTCAAATATCTCACGTGGAAAGTGGTCATGTTATTGGCCTTGGCTTCAGCCAGGCGTGTGTCAGAATTGGCAGCTTTGTCATGTAAAAGCCCTTATCTGATTTTCCATATGGATAGGGCGGAATTGAGGACTCGTCCCCAGTTTCTCCCTAAGGTGGTATCAATTTTTCACTTGAACCAACCTATTGTGGTGCCTGCGGCTACTAGGGACTTGGAGGATTCCAAGTTGCTGGACGTAGTCAGGGCCTTGAAAATTTATGTTTCCAGGATGGCTAGAGTCAGGAAAACTGACTCGCTATTTATCCTGTATGCACCCAACAAACTGGGTGCTCCTGCTTCTAAGCAGACTATTGCTCGCTGGATTTGTAGCACAATTCAGCTGGCGCATTCTGCGGCTGGACTGCCGCATCCTAAATCAGTAAAAGCCCATTCCACAAGGAAGGTGGGCTCATCTTGGGCGGCTGCCCGAGGGGTCTCGGCTTTACAACTTTGCCGAGCTGCTACTTGGTCAGGGGCAAACACGTTTGCAAAATTCTACAAATTTGATACCCTGGCTGAGGAGGACCTGGAGTTCTCTCATTCGGTGCTGCAGAGTCATCCGCACTCTCCCGCCCGTTTGGGAGCTTTGGTATAATCCCCATGGTCCTTTCGGAGTTCCCAGCATCCACTAGGACGTCAGAGAAAATAAGATTTTACTCACCGGTAAATCTATTTCTTGTAGTCCGTAGGGGATGCTGGGCACCCATCCCAAGTGCGGATTGTCTGCAATACTTGTACATAGTTATTGTTAACTAAAGGGTTATTGTTGAGCCATCTGTTGAGAGGCTCAGTTGTTTTCATACTGTTAAACTGGGTATAGTATCACGAGTTATACGGTGTGATTGGTGTGGCTGGTAAGAGTCTTACCCGGGATTCAAAATCCTTCCTTATTATGTCAGCTCGTCCGGGCATAGTGTCCTAACTGAGGCTTGGAGGAGGGTCATAGTGGGAGGAGCCAGTGCACACCAGGTGACCTAAAAGCTTTCTTTAGTTGTGCCCAGTCTCCTGCGGAGCCGCTATTCCCCATGGTCCTTTCGGAGTGCCCAGCATCCACTACGGACTACGAGAAATAGATTTACCGGTGAGTAAAATCTTATTTTTTTGGCTCTTTGTCTCTGCCTGGTTGGCCACCCCTGGCTTAGAGCAAGAAGAGTCCTGTTGCACAGCAAATGGAAAACAAGTAGATTTGAGAGAGGAAGCTGAAGGAATGGATGTGCCAGGTACTTCTTGAAGGATGTAAAGGTTTACAGTACATAATGTAGCCTAACTTCATTAATGAAAAAAGTACAATATATTGTGACCTGTTCTTTATTTGCGTAATCTACACGTCAGCTCCCTGCCATGCCCAGTGTGGGATCCAAATAACTAAAAGGCAAATAAAGGAAAGCGGTAAGATTATTTATCATCTCTTCCCATCCTGTGCCTTTCTCTTACCTTCCAGTCATTTCTAGTGATGTGCACCGGACATTTTTCGGGTTTTGTGTTTTGGTTTTGGATTCGGTTCCGCGGCCGTGTTTTGGATTCGGACGCGTTTTAGCAAAACCTCACCGAAATTTTTTTGTCGGATTCGGGTGTGTTTTGGATTCGGGTGTTTTTTACAAAAAAACCTAAAAAACAGCTTAAATCGTAGAATTTGGGGATCATTTTGATCCCATAGTTTTATTAACCTCAATAACCATAATTTCCACTCATTTCCAGTCTATTCTGAACACCTCACACCTCACAATATTATTTTTAGTCCTAAAATTTGCACCGAGGTCGCTGGATGGCTAAGCTAAGCGACACAAGTGGCCGACACAAACACCTGGCCCATCTAGGAGTGGCACTGCAGTGTCAGGCAGGATGGCACTTCAAAAAAATAGTCCCCAAACAGCACATGATGCAAAGAAAAAAAGAGGCGCACCAAGGTCGCTGTGTGACTAAGCTAAGCGACACAAGTGGCCGACACAAACACCTGGCCCATCTAGGAGTGGCACTGCAGTGTCAGACAGGATGGCACTTCAAAAAAATAGTCCCCAAACAGCACATGATGCAAAGAAAAAAAGAGGCGCACCAAGGTCGCTGTGTGACTAAGCTAAGCGACACAAGTGGCCGACACAAACACCTGGCCCATCTAGGAGTGGCACTGCAGTGTCAGGCAGGATGGCACTTCAAAAAAATTGTCCCCAAACAGCACGTGATGCAAAGAAAAAAAGAGGCGCACCAAGGTCGCTGTGTGACTAAGCTAAGCGACACAAGTGGCCGACACAAACACCTGGCCCATCTAGGAGTGGCACTGCAGTGTCAGGCAGGATGGCACTTCAAAAAAATAGTCCCCAAACAGCACATGATGCAAAGAAAAAAAGAGGCGCACCAAGGTCGCTGTGTGACTAAGCTCAGCTACACAAGTGGCCGACACAAACACCTGGCCCATCTAGGAGTGGCACTGCAGTGTCAGGCTGGATGGCACTTCAAAAAAATTGTCCCCAAACAGCACATGATGCAAAGAAAAAAAGAGGCGCACCAAGGTCGCTGTGTGACTAAGCTAAGCGACACAAGTGGCCGACACAAACACCTGGCCCATCTAGGAGTGGCACTGCAGTGTCAGGCAGGATGGCACTTCAAAAAAATTGTCCCCAAACAGCACATGATGCAAAGAAAAAAAGAGGCGCACCAAGGTCGCTGTGTGACTAAGCTAAGCGACACAAGTGGCCGACACAAACACCTGGCCCATCTAGGAGTGGCACTGCAGTGTCAGGCAGGATGGCACTTCAAAAAAATTGTCCCCAAACAGCACATGATGCAAAGAAAAATAAGAATTTACTTACCGATAATTCTATTTCTCGTAGTCCGTAGTGGATGCTGGGGACTCCGTCAGGACCATGGGGAATAGCGGCTCCGCAGGAGACAGGGCACAAAAGTAAAAGCTTTAGGATCAGGTGGTGTGCACTGGCTCCTCCCCCTATGACCCTCCTCCAAGCCTCAGTTAGGATACTGTGCCCGGACGAGCGTACACAATAAGGAAGGATTTTGAATCCCGGGTAAGACTCATACCAGCCACACCAATCACACTGTACAACCTGTGATCTGAACCCAGTTAACAGCATGATAACAGCGGAGCCTCTGAAAAGATGGCTCACAACAATAATAACCCGATTTTTGTAACAATAACTATGTACAAGTATTGCAGACAATCCGCACTTGGGATGGGCGCCCAGCATCCACTACGGACTACGAGAAATAGAATTATCGGTAAGTAAATTCTTATTTTCTCTGACGTCCTAAGTGGATGCTGGGGACTCCGTCAGGACCATGGGGATTATACCAAAGCTCCCAAACGGGCGGGAGAGTGCGGATGACTCTGCAGCACCGAGTGAGAGAACTCCAGGTCCTCCTCAGCCAGGGTGTGCCCCTGACCAAGTAGCAGCTCGGCAAAGTTGTAAAGCCGAGACCCCTCGGGCAGCCGCCCAAGATGAGCCCACCTTCCTTGTGGAATGGGCATTTACATATTTTGGCTGTGGCAGGCCTGCCACAGAATGTGCAAGCTGAATTGTACTACACATCCAACTAGCAATAGTCTGCTTAGAAGCAAGAGCACCCAGTTTGTTGGGTGCATACAGGATAACAGCAAGTCAGTTTTCCTGACTCCAGCCGTCCTGGAAACCTATATTTTCAGGGCCCTGACAACATCTAGCAACTTGGAGTCCTCCAAGTCCCTAGTAGCCGCAGGTACCACAATAAGCTGGTTCAGGTGAAACGCTGACACCACCTTAGGGAGAAACTGGGGACGAGTCCGCAGCTCTGCCCTGTCCGAATGGACAATCAGATATGGGCTTTTGTGAGACAAAGCCGCCAATTCTGACACTCGCCTGGCCGAGGCCAGGGCCAACATCATGGTCACTTTCCATGTGAGATATTTCAAATCCACAGATTTGAGCGGTTTAAACCAATGTGATTTGAGGAATCCCAGAACTACGTTGAGATCCCACAGTGCCACTGGAGGCACAAAAAGGGGGTTGTATATGCAGTACTCCCTTGACAAACTTCTGGACTTCAGGAACTGAAGCCAATTCTATCTGGAAGAAAATCGACAGGGCCGAAATTTGAACCTTAATGGACCCCAATTTGAGGCCCATAGACACTCCTGTTTGCAGGAAATGCAGGAATCGACCGAGTTGAAATTTCTTCGTGGGGCCTTCCTGGCCTCACACCACGCAACATATTTTCGCCACATGTGGTGATAATGTTGTGCGGTCACCTCCTTCCTGGCTTTGACCAGGGTAGGAATGACCTCTTCCGGAATGCCTTTTTCCCTTAGGATCCGGTGTTCAACCGCCATGCCGTCAAACGCAGCCGCGGTAAGTCTTGGAACAGACATGGTACTTGCTGAAGCAAGTCCCTTCTTAGCGGCAGAGGCCATGAGTCCTCTGTGAGCATCTCTTGAAGTTCCGGGTACCAAGTCCTTCTTGGCCAATCCGGAGCCACGAGTATAGTTCTTACTCCTCTACGTCTTATAATGCTCAGTACCTTAGGTATGAGAAGCAGAGGAGGGAACACATACACCGACTGGTACACCCACGGTGTTACCAGAACGTCCACAGCTATTGCCTGAGGGTCTCTTGACCTAGCGCAATACCTGTCCAGTTTTTTGTTCAGGCGGGACGCCATCATGTCCACCTTTGGTCTTTCCCAACGGTTCACAATCATGTGGAAGACTTCCCGATGAAGTCCCCACTCTCCCGGGTGGAGGTCGTGCTGAGGAAGTCTGCTTCCCAGTTGTCCACTCCCGGAATGAACACTGCTGACAGTGCTATCACATGATTTTCCGCCCAGCGAAGAATCCTTGCAGTTTCTGCCATTGCCCTCCTGCTTCTTGTGCCGCCCTGTCTGTTTACGTGGGCGACTGCCGTGATGTTGTCCCACTGGATCAATACCGGCTGACCTTGAAGCAGAGGTCTTGCTAAGCTTAGAGCATTGTAAATTGCTCTTAGCTCCAGTATATTTATGTGGAGAGAAGTCTCCAGACTTGATCACACTCCCTGGAAATTTTTTCCTTGTGTGACTGCTCCCCAGCCTTTCAGGCTGGCATCCGTGGTCACCAGGACCCAGTCCTGAATGCCGAATCTGTGGCCCTTTAGTAGATGAGCACTCTGCAGCCACCACAGAAGAGACACCCTAGTCCTTGGAGACAGGGTTATCCGCTGATGCATCTGAAGATGCGATCCGGACCATTTTTCCAGCAGATCCCACTGAAAAGTTCTTGCGTGAAATCTGCCGAATGGAATCGCTTCGTAAGAAGCCACCATTTTTCCCAGGACCCTTGTGCAATGATGCACTGACACTTTTCCTGGTTTTAGGAGGTTCCTGACTAGCTCGGATAACTCCCTGGCTTTCTCCTCCGGGAGAAACACCTTTTTCTGGACTGTGTCCAGAATCATCCCCAGGAACAGCAGACGTGTCGTCGGAGACAGCTGCGATTTTGGAATATTTAGAATCCACCCGTGCTGTCGTAGAACTACTTTAGATAGTGCTACTCCGACCTCCAACTGTTCTCTGGACCTTGCCCTTATCAGGAGATCGTCCAAGTAAGGGATAATTAAGACGCCTTTTCTTTGAAGAAGAATCATCATTTCGGCCATTACCTTGGTAAAGACCCGGGGTGCCGTGGACAATCCAAACGGCAGCGTCTGAAACTGATAGTGACAGTTTTGTACCACGAACCTGAGGTACCCTTGGTGAGAAGGGCAAATTGGGACATGGAGGTAAGCATCCTTGATGTCCAGGGACACCATATAGTCCCCTTCTTCCTGGTTCGCTATCACTGCTCTGAGTGACTCCATCTTGATTTGAACCTTTGTATGTAAGTGTTAAAATATTTCAGATTTAGAATAGGTCTCACCGAGCCGTCTGGCTTCAGTACCACAATATAGTGTGGAATAATACCCCTTTCCTTGTTGTAGGAGGGGTACTTTGATTATCACCTGCTGGGAATACAGCTTGTGAATTGTTTCCAATACTGCCTCCCTGTCGGAGGGAGACGTTGGTAAAGCAGACTTCAGGAACCTGCGAGGGGGAGACGTCTCGAATTTCCAATCTGTACCCCTGGGATACTACTTGTAGGATCCAGGGGTCCACTTGCGAGTGAGCCCACTGCGCGCTGAAACTCTTGAGACGACCCCCCACCGCACCTGAGTCCGCTTGTACGGCCCCAGCGTCATGCTGAGGACTTGGCAAAAGCGGTGGAGGGCTGCCTGCTGCAGTCTTCTTCCCTTTCCTCTATCCCTGGGCAGATATGACTGGCCTTTTGCCTGCTTGCCCTTATGGGGACGAAAGGACTGAGGCTGAAAAGACGGTGTCTTTTTCTGCTGAGATGTGACTTGGGGTAAAAAAGGTGGATTTTCCAGCTGTTGCCGTGGCCACCAGGTCCGATGGACCGACCCCAAATAACTCCTCCCCTTTATACGGCAATACTTCCATGTGCCGTTTGGAATCTGCATCACCTGACCACTGTCGTGTCCATAAACATCTTCTGGCAGATATGGACATCGCACTTACTCTTGATGCCAGAGTGCAAATATCCCTCTGTGCATCTCGCATATATAGAAATGCATCCTTTAAATGCTCTATAGTCAATAAAATACTGTCCCTGTCAAGGGTATCAATATTTTCAGTCAGGGAATCCGACCAAGCCACCCCAGCGCTGCACATCCAGGCTGAGGCGATCGCTGGTCGCAGTATAACACCAGTATGTGTGTATATACTTTTTAGGATATTTTCCAGCCTCCTATCAGCTGGCTCCTTGAGGGCGGCCGTATCTGGAGACGGTAACGGCACTTGTTTTGATAAGCGTGTGAGCGCCTTATCCACCCTAAGGGGTGTTTCCCAACGTGCCCTAACTTCTGGCGGGAAAGGGTATAACGCCAATAATTTTCTATCGGGGGAAACCCACGCATCATCACACACTTCATTTAATTTATCTGATTCAGGAAAAACTACAGGTAGTTTTTTCACACCCCACATAATACCCTCTTTTGTGGTACTTGTAGTATCAGAAATATGTAACACCTTCTTCATTGCCCTTAACATGTAACGTGTGGCCCAAATGGAAAATACGTTTGTTTCTTCACCGTCGACACTGGAGTCAGTGTCCGTGTCTGTGTCGACCGACTGAGGTAAATGGGCGTTTTAAAGCCCCTGACGGTGTTTGAGACGCCTGGACAGGTACTAATTGGTTTGCCGGCCGTCTCATGTCGTCAACCGACCTTGCAGCGTGTTGACATTATCACGTAATTCCCTAAATAAGCCATCCATTCCGGTGTCGACTCCCTAGAGAGTGACATCACCATTACAGGCAATTGCTCCGCCTCCTCACCAACATCGTCCTCAAACATGTCGACACACACGTACCGACACACAGCACACACACAGGGAATGCTCTGATAGAGGACAGGACCCCACTAGCCCTTTGGGGAGACAGAGGGAGAGTTTGCCAGCACACACCAAAACGCTATATTTTACAGGGACAACCTTATATAAGTGTTTTCCCTTATAGCATCTTAATATATAATAATATCGCCAAATAAGTGCCCCCCCTCTCTGTTTTAACCCTGTTTCTGTAGTGCAGTGCAGGGGAGAACCTGGGAGCCTTCCTAGCAGCGGAGCTGTGTAGGAAAATGGCGCTGTGTGCTGAGGAGAATAGGCCCCGCCCCCTTTTCGGCGGGCTTCTTCTCCCGTTTTTCTGACAACCTGGCAGGGGTTAAATACATCCATATAGCCCCAGGGGCTATATGTGATGTATTTTTAGCCAGCATAGGTACTTTCATTGCTGCCCAGGGCGCCCCCCCAAGCGCCCTGCACCCTCAGTGACCGTTGGTGTGAAGTGTGCTGAGAGCAATGGCGCACAGCTGCAGTGCTGTGCGCTACCTCATGAAGACTGAGAAGTCTTCAGCCACCGATTTCTGGACCTCTTCTCTCTTCAGCATCTGCAAGGGGGTCGGCGGCGCGGCTCCGGTGACCCATCCAGGCTGTACCTGTGATCGTCCCTCTGGAGCTAGTGTCCAGTAGCCTAAGAAGCCAATCCATCCTGCACGCAGGTGAGTTCACTTCTTCTCCCCTAAGTCCCTCGTTGCAGTGAGCCTGTTGCCAGCAGGACTCACTGAAAATAAAAAACCTAACAAAACTTTTACTCTAAGCAGCTCTTTAGGAGAGCCACCTAGATTGCACCCTTCTCGGCCGGGCACAAAAACCTAACTGAGGCTTGGAGGAGGGTCATAGGGGGAGGAGCCAGTGCACACCACCTGATCCTAAAGCTTTTACTTTTGTGCCCTGTCTCCCGCTATTCCCCATGGTCCTGACGGAGTCCCCAGCATCCACTTAGGACGTCAGAGAAAAAAGAGGCGCACCAAGGTCGCTGTGTGACTAAGCTAAGCGACACAAGTGGCCGACACAAACACCTGGCCCATCTAGGAGTGGCACTGCAGTGTCAGGCAGGATGGCACTTCAAAAAAATTGTCCCCAAACAGCACATGATGCAAAGAAAAAAAGAGGCGCACCAAGGTCGCCGTGTGACTAAGCTAAGCGACACAAGTGGCCGACACAAACACCTGGCCCATCTAGGAGTGGCACTGCAGTGTCAGGCAGGATGGCACTTCAAAAAAATAGTCCCCAAATAGCACATGATGCAAAGAAAAAAAGAGGCGCACCAAGGTCGCTGTGTGACTAAGCTAAGCGACACAAGTGGCCGACACAAACACCTGGCCCATCTAGGAGTGGCACTGCAGTGTCAGGCAGGATGGCACTTCAAAAAAATTGTCCCCAAACAGCACATGATGCAAAGAAAAAAAGAGGCGCACCAAGGTCGCTATGTGACTAAGCTAAGCGACACAAGTGGCCGACACAAACACCTGGCCCATCTAGGAGTGGCATTGCAGTGTCAGGCAGGATGGCACTTCAAAAAAATTGTCCCCAAACAGCACATGATGCAAAGAAAAAAAGAGGCGCACCAAGGTCGCTGTGTGACTAAGCTAAGCGACACAAGTGGCCGACACAAACACCTGGCCCATCTAGGAGTGGCACTGCAGTGTCAGGCAGGATGGCACTTCAAAAAAATAGTCCCCAAACAGCACATGATGCAAAGAAAAAAAGAGGCGCACCAAGGTCGCTGTGTGACTAAGCTCAGCGACACAAGTGGCCGACACAAACACCTGGCCCATCTAGGAGTGGCACTGCAGTGTCAGGCAGGATGGCACTTCAAAAAAATTGTCCCCAAACAGCACATGATGCAAAGAAAAAAAGAGGCGCACCAAGGTCGCTGTGTGACTAAGCTAAGCGACCCAAGTGGCCGACACAAACACCTGGCCCATCTAGGAGTGGCACTGCAGTGTCAGGCAGGATGGCACTTCAAAAAAATAGTCCCCAAACAGCACATGATGCAAAGAAAAAAAGAGGCGCACCAAGGTCGCTGTGTGACTAAGCTAAGCAACACAAGTGGCCGACACAAACACCTGGCCCATCTAGGAGTGGCACTGCAGTGTCAGGCAGGATGGCACTTCAAAAAAATAGTCCCCAAATAGCACATGATGCAAAGAAAAAAAGAGGCGCACCAAGGTCGCTGTGTGACTAAGCTAAGCGACACAAGTGGCCGACACAAACACCTGGCCCATCTAGGAGTGGCACTGCAGTGTCAGGCAGGATGGCACTTCAAAAAAATTGTCCCCAAACAGCACATGATGCAAAGAAAAAAAGAGGCGCACCAAGGTCGCTATGTGACTAAGCTAAGCGACACAAGTGGCCGACACAAACACCTGGCCCATCTAGGAGTGGCACTGCAGTGTCAGGCAGGATGGCACTTCAAAAAAAATTGTCCCCAAACAGCACATGATGCAAAGAAAAAAAGAGGCGCACCAAGGTCGCCGTGTGACTAAGCTAAGCGACACAAGTGGCCGACACAAACACCTGGCCCATCTAGGAGTGGCACTGCAGTGTCAGGCAGGATGGCACTTCAAAAAAATAGTCCCCAAACAGCACATGATGCAAAGAAAAAAAGAGGCGCACCAAGGTCGCTGTGTGACTAAGCTCAGCGACACAAGTGGCCGACACAAACACCTGGCCCATCTAGGAGTGGCACTGCAGTGTCAGGCAGGATGGCACTTCAAAAAAATTGTCCCCAAACAGCACATGATGCAAAGAAAAAAAGAGGCGCACCAAGGTCGCTGTGTGACTAAGCTAAGCGACCCAAGTGGCCGACACAAACACCTGGCCCATCTAGGAGTGGCACTGCAGTGTCAGGCAGGATGGCACTTCAAAAAAATAGTCCCCAAACAGCACATGATGCAAAGAAAAAAAGAGGCGCACCAAGGTCGCTGTGTGACTAAGCTAAGCAACACAAGTGGCCGACACAAACACCTGGCCCATCTAGGAGTGGCACTGCAGTGTCAGGCAGGATGGCACTTCAAAAAAATAGTCCCCAAACAGCACATGACGCAAAGAAAAAAAGAGGCGCACCAAGGTCGCTGTGTGACTAAGCTAAGCGACACAAGTGGCCGACACAAACACCTGGCCCATCTAGGAGTAGCACTGCAGTGTCAGGCAGGATGGCACTTCAAAAAAAATTGTCCCCAAACAGCACATGATGCAAAGAAAAAAAGAGGCGCACCAAGGTCGCTGTGTGACTAAGCTAAGCGACACAAGTGGCCGACACAAACACCTGGCCCATCTAGGAGTGGCACTGCAGTGTCAGGCAGGATGGCACTTCAAAAAAATTGTCCCCAAACAGCACATGATGCAAAGAAAAAAAGAGGCGCACCAAGGTCGCTGTGTGACTAAGCTAAGTGACACAAGTGGCCAACACAAACACCTGGCCCATCTAGGAGTGGCACTGCAGTGTCAGGCAGGATGGCACTTCAAAAAAATTGTCCCCAAACAGCACATGATGCAAAGAAAAAAAGAGGCGCACCAAGGTCGCTGTGTGACTAAGCTAAGCGATACAAGTGGCCGACACAAACACCTGGCCCATCTAGGAGTGGCACTGCAGTGTCAGGCAGGATGGCACTTCAAAAAAATTGTCCCCAAACAGCACATGATGCAAAGAAAAAAAGAGGCGCACCACAGGTATAGAATGTAGATGGATAGTATACTTAATGACGACACAGAGGTAAGTACAGCAATGGCCTTCCGTACTGCTATATATAGTATACTGGTGGTCACTGTGTCAGCAAACTGCAAAACTAAAATGCACCACAGGTATAGAATGTAGATGGATAGTATACATAATGACGACACAGAGGTAGGTACAGCAGTGGCCTTCCGTACCGTACTGCTATTATATATAGTATACTGGTGGTCACTGTGTCAGCAAACTGCAAAACTAAAATGCACCACAGGTATAGAATGTAGATGGATAGTATACTTAATGATGACACAGAGGTAGGTACAGCAGTGGCCTTCCGTACCGTACTGCTATTATATATAGTATACTGGTGGTCACTGTGTCAGCAAACTGCAAAACTAAAATGCACCACAGGTACAGAATGTAGATGGATAGTATACTTAATGACAACACAGAGGTAGGTACAGCAGCGGCCTTCCGTACTGCTATATATAGTATACTGGTGGTCACTGTGTCAGCAAACTGCAAAACTAAAATGCAACACAGGTATAGAATGTAGATGGATAGTATACTTAATGAATGACGACACAGAGGTAGGTACAGCAGTGGCCTTCCGTACTGCTATATATAGTATACTGGTGGTCACTGTGTCAGCAAACTGCAAAACTAAAATGCACCACAGGTATAGAATCTAGATGGATAGTATACTTAATGACGACACAGAGGTAGGTACAGCAGTGGCCTACTGTACCGTAATGCTATATATTATATACTGGTGGTCACTGGTCAGCAAAACTCTGCACTGTACTCCTGCTATATAATATTATACTGGTGGTCCCCAGTCCCCACAATAAAGCAGCACACTGAGCACAGATATGGAGTGTTTTTCAGGCAGACAACGTATACTGGTGGTCACTGTCAGCAAAACTCTGCACAGTACTCCTGCTATATAATACAGCTGCTCCCCAGTCCCCACAATTAAGCAGTGTGAGCACAGATATATGCAGCACACTGAGCACAGATATGGAGCTTTTTTTTCAGGCAGAAAACGGATAACTGGTGGTCACTGATCAGCAAAACTCTGCACTGTACTCCTCCTATATTATACAGCTGCTCCCCAGCCCTCCCCACAATTAAGCAATAGTGCACAATCAAGTTCAACAATAACGGAGAGGATGCCAGCCACGTCCTCTCCCTAACATTTCCAATGCACGAGTGAAAATGGTGGCGACGCGCGGCTGCTTATATAGAATCCGAATCTCGCGAGAATCCGACAGCGGGATGATGACGTTCGGGCGCGCTCGGGTTACCCGAGACATATACGGGAGAATCCGAGTATGGCTCGGACCTGTGTAAAAAGGGTGAAGTTTGGGGGGGTTCGGTTTCCGAGAAACCGAACCTGTTCATCACTAGTCATTTCCCACATGTGTAATACTGTATGTTCCTCATGTTCCCCTCTCTTATTCATGCACAGACTATGCATGAGTGGTCAAACACTCTTCCAAGCCTTATGCACCATTGGCTGGAGCTTCCACTGGAGAAACTAAGATAATAGGCAAAAAAGATAGGCTTGTATTTTTATTCACATCTATATGCTTGATTAGGGGTCGCACTTCCAATGTAGGGATTTTCAAGGTGTCTGAATGTAATTCAGGGGCAGATTTATTAAGCCTGGAGAAGTGATAAAGTGGAAGGTGATAACGCACCAGCCAATCAGCTCCTAACGTCCATGTTACAGATTGGGTTTGAAAAATGACTGATGGGAGCTGATTGGCTGGTGCGCTATCACTTTCCACTTTATCGCTTCACCAGGCTTAATAAATCTGCCCCTGAGTGTAAATGACCATTTATAACACATAGTTATTCTGACAGATGACTAATATAATGTCTAATTAAAAATACTTTGGAGGCTGGTGGTCTTTTAAGCATGAGTTATTTTTAAATGGGGCATTTAAAAATGCCACCTGTACAATACTCTCAGAAGAATTTAAAGGTTTGTAATAAAAAAAAAAAGAAGAATTTATATTGATAGTGCTTGTTAAATATCACACATTAATACTATTGTCTCACTCCCTCAGACACAAGGTGGAACTGGCCCATTAACTCTCTGCAAAGCTGCAATGGCTGAGAACAGGCGTCTGTGGGCGTTTGCAGTCCATAAAAAACAAAAGGTTGGGAAGAAATTTTCTTAATGTTGAAAATGTCAAACAAATGTCAGCTCAGGAGTTTCAAAGATGCTTTCAGAATGAGATAATATTACTGTACAGATTCTTTCGGTTAAGAACAAAGATGATATGCATTTTGGATTTTGAAAGTGAAAAAAAAATAAAAAAAATACTTAAACTCACCATCCTGCTGCGAGGGTTGGGCATTGAAGACTTGCCCATTTATCCCCTCCACAAGGTCAGGGGTCAGGATCCGGCACAACTCCTTATAGGAGGTCATTTCAAAACATCAAAATAAAGGGTTTGACCTCTGATCTTTTCAGGACTTAGAGACGTTACTTATTATTCACAGCTGGTGCTTCCTATGCACACATATTTTGACAGTATTACTACCAATGATCACGTGTAACACTGCACAATAGATGAATGAAGGGGTTAGTTTTCTGTGGAAGAAAATAAGATATTACACCCTGATTTGGTGTAATATGGACTTTAATAGAGGGGGTATGATTGCGCTGTCAACAGCAGCCAGTATAGGGGGGGTCAGCCCCTTACAAGAATAAACAATAGTATGGAGGTGTACTGGCGCTGGCTGAAAGACCAATAAGGGACGATGAAAAATATTATGATAAAGTTTCACATAATTTAATAAACATTAAAAAATACAATAAGATAATTAAAATATCATATAGATGAATGCAATTACTTTGTATATTCCCAAATAGAGGGATTGAATCCACTAGGATCTCACTTATAATGGTATTTATATGTGCAGTCTCTGGTTAGGACTCACTCCTTGATACTTTGATTTGGTGGTTACCCAGTCCTTATGAAAGTTGTCCCCGTGGATCTCAGTTTAGCAATTAGGGATCTGTTTAGCAGCAGGGGTTGTTTCAGGTTTCAGGGCTGAAGGTATCCAAATATCTATCTTAGATGCTCCTGAGGAAGCTGGCAGACACTAGACCAGCGAAACGCGTTGAGCTAAAGACATTGACCACCTTTACTGGATCCACAAAGTATCAAGGAGTGAGTCCTAACCAGAGACTGCGCATACAAATACCATTATAAGTGAGATCCTAGTGGTTTCAATCCCTCTATTTGGGAATATACAAAGTAATTGCATTCACCTATATGATATTTTAATTATCTTATTGTATTTTTTAATGTTTATTAAATTATGTGAAACTTTATCATAATATTTTTCATCGTCCCTTATTGGTCTTTCAGCCAGCGCCAGTACACCTCCATAATATGGACTTTACCTCCTCCCCCCTCTCCATTCCTGTTTCTTTCCCTGTGTCCCCCCAGGAACATTTCCCACCTGTCACCTACCCTGTGCTACAGACACAAAAACAAGGAAAAAACATAAAATAAATAAAAAATGTCACACTACATACACAAACACACCTCACTTTCTCATCAAAAACCTCACCCTTCACTTCTCATATGCCTAACAAACTCTCAAAGGGAATAAGGAATTGACCAGGATATTTATATTATGTTTGGGGAGGTTAAATAGTAGAGATGTAACATGGAGCCATGGCACTCAGGGCAAGTGCATACTACAAACCCTCACTAACATGCTCCTCTTGCATATGAACATGCCCCCAGCCCAACAAGATGCCCCCCTTGCACACCAACATACCCTCTACATTAGAGATGAGCGCCTGAAATTTTTCGGGTTTTGTGTTTTGGTTTTGGGTTCGGTTCCGCGGCCGTGTTTTGGGTTCGAACGCGTTTTGGCAAAACCTCACCGAATTTTTTTTGTCGGATTCGGGTGTGTTTTGGATTCGGGTGTTTTTTTCAAAAAACACTAAAAAACAGCTTAAATCATAGAATTTGGGGGTCATTTTGATCCCAAAGTATTATTAACCTCAAAAACCATAATTTACACTCATTTTCAGTCTATTCTGAATACCTCACACCTCACAATATTATTTTTAGTCCTAAAATTTGCACCGAGGTCGCTGTGTGAGTAAGATAAGCGACCCTAGTGGCCGACACAAACACCGGGCCCATCTAGGAGTGGCACTGCAGTGTCACGCAGGATGTCCCTTCCAAAAAACCCTCCCCAAACAGCACATGACGCAAAGAAAAAAAGAGGCGCAATGAGGTAGCTGTGTGAGTAAGATTAGCGACCCTAGTGGCCGACACAAACACCGGGCCCATCTAGGAGTGTCACTGCAGTGTCACGCAGGATGGCCCTTCCAAAAAACCCTCCCCAAACAGCACATGACGCAAAGAAAAAAAGAGGCGCAATGAGGTAGCTGTGTGAGTAAGATTAGCGACCTTACTGGCCGACACAAACACCGGGCCCATCTAGGAGTGGCACTGCAGTGTCACGCAGGATGTCCCTTCCAAAAAATCCTCCCCAAACAGCACATGACGCAAAGAAAAAAAGAGGCGCAATGAGGTAGCTGTGTGAGTAAGATTAGCGACCCTAGTGGCCGACACAAACACCGGGCCCATCTAGGAGTGGCACTGCAGTGTCACGCAGGATGTCCCTTCCAAAAAACCCTCCCCAAACAGCACATTACGCAAAGAAAAAAAGAGGCGCAATGAGGTAGCTGACTGTGTGAGTAAGATTAGCGACCCTAGTGGCCGACACAAACACCGGGCCCATTTAGGAGTGGCACTGCAGTGTCACGCAGGATGTCCCTTCCAAAAAACCCTCCCCAATCAGCACATGATGCAAAGAAAAAGAAAAGAAAAAAGAGGTGCAAGATGGAATTGTCCTTGGGCCCTCCCACCCACCCTTATGTTGTATAAACAAAACAGGACATGCACACTTTAACCAACCCATCATTTCAGTGACAGGGTCTGCCACACGACTGTGACTGATATGACGGGTTGGTTTGGACCCCCCCCAAAAAAGAAGCAATTAATCTCTCCTTGCACAAACTGGCTCTACAGAGGCAAGATGTCCACCTCATCATCACCCTCCGATATATCACCGTGTACATCCCCCTCCTCACAGATTATCAATTCGTCCCCACTGGAATCCACCATCTCAGCTCCCTGTGTACTTTGTGGAGGCAATTGCTGCTGGTCAATGTCTCCGCGGAGGAATTGATTATAATTCATTTTAATGAACATCATCTTCTCCACATTTTCTGGATGTAACCTCGTACGCCGATTGCTGACAAGGTGAGCGGCGGCACTAAACACTCTTTCGGAGTACACACTTGTGGGAGGGCAACTTAGGTAGAATAAAGCCAGTTTGTGCAAGGGCCTCCAAATTGCCTCTTTTTCCTGCCAGTATAAGTACGGACTGTGTGACGTGCCTACTTGGATGCGGTCACTCATATAATCCTCCACCATTCTATCAATGTTGAGAGAATCATATGCAGTGACAGTAGACGACATGTCCGTAATCGTTGTCAGGTCCTTCAGTCCGGACCAGATGTCAGCATCAGCAGTCGCTCCAGACTGCCCTGCATCACCGCCAGCGGGTGGGCTCGGAATTCTGAGCCTTTTCCTCGCACCCCCAGTTGCGGGAGAATGTGAAGGAGGAGATGTTGACAGGTCGCGTTCCGCTTGACTTGACAATTTTGTCACCAGCAGGTCTTTCAACCCCAGCAGACTTGTGTCTGCCGGAAAGAGAGATCCAAGGTAGGCTTTAAATCTAGGATCGAGCACGGTGGCCAAAATGTAGTGCTCTGATTTCAACAGATTGACCACCCGTGAATCCTTGTTAAGCGAATTAAGGGCTCCATCCACAAGTCCTACATGCCTAGCGGAATCGCTCCGTGTTAGCTCCTCCTTCAATGTCTCCAGCTTCTTCTGCAAAAGCCTGATGAGGGGAATGACCTGACTCAGGCTGGCAGTGTCTGAACTGACTTCACGTGTGGCAAGTTCAAAGGGCATCAGAACCTTGCACAACGTTGAAATCATTCTCCACTGCGCTTGAGACAGGTGCATTCCACCTACTATATCGTGCTCAATTGTATAGGCTTGAATGGCCTTTTGCTGCTCCTCCAACCTCTGAAGCATATAGAGGGTTGAATTCCACCTCGTTACCACTTCTTGCTTCAGATGATGGCAGGGCAGGTTCAGTAGTTTTTGGTGGTGCTCCAGTCTTCTGTACGTGGTGCCTGTACGCCGAAAGTGTCCCGCAATTCTTCTGGCCACCGACAGCATCTCTTGCACGCCCCTGTCGTTTTTTTAAAAATTCTGCACCACCAAATTCAAGGTATGTGCAAAACATGGGACGTGCTGGAATTTGCCCATATTTAATGCACACACAATATTGCTGGCGTTGTCCGATGCCACAAATCCACAGGAGAGTCCAATTGGGGTAAGCCATTCCGCGATGATCTTCCTCAGTTGCCGTAAGAGGTTTTCAGCTGTGTGCGTATTCTGGAAAGCGGTGATACAAAGCATAGCCTGCCTAGGAAAGAGTTGGCGTTTGCGAGATGCTGCTACTGGTGCTGCCGCTGCTGTTCTTGCGGCGGGAGTCCATACATCTACCCAGTGGGCTGTCACAGTCATATAGTCCTGACCCTGCCCTGCTCCACTTGTCCACATGTCCGTGGTTAAGTGGACATTGGGTACAACTGCATTTTTTAGGACACTGGTGAGTCTTTTTCTGACGTCCGTGTACATTCTCGGTATCGCCTGCCTAGAGAAGTGGAACCTAGATGGTATTTGGTAACGGGGGCACACTGCCTCAATAAATTGTCTAGTTCCCTGTGAACTAACGGCGGATACCGGACGCACGTCTAACACCAACATAGTTGTCAAGGCCTCAGTTATCCGCTTTGCAGCAGGATGACTGCTGTGATATTTCATCTTCCTCGCAAAGGACTGTTGAACAGTCAATTGCTTACTGGAAGTAGTACAAGTGGGCTTACGACTTCCCCTCTGGGATGACCATCGACTCCCAGCAGCAACAACAGCAGCGCCAGCAGCAGTAGGTGTTACACGCAAGGATGCATCGGAGGAATCCCAGGCAGGAGAGGAATCGTCAGAATTGCCAGTGACATGGCCTGCAGGACTATTGGCATTCCTGGGGAAGGAGGAAATTGACACTGAGGGAGTTGGTGGGGTGGTTTGCGTGAGCTTGGTTACAAGAGGAAGGGATTTACTGGTCAGTGGACTGCTTCCGCTGTCACCCAAAGTTTTTGAACTTGTCACTGACTTATTATGAATGCGCTGCAGGTGACGTATAAGGGAGGATGTTCCGAGGTGGTTAACGTCCTTACCCCTACTTATTACAGCTTGACAAAGGGAACACACGGCTTGACACCTGTTGTCCGCATTTCTGGTGAAATACCTCCACACCGAAGAGCTGATTTTTTTGGTATTTTCACCTGGCATGTCAACGGCCATATTCCTCCCACGGACAACAGGTGTCTCCCCGGGTGCCTGACTTAAACAAACCACCTCACCATCAGAATCCTCCTGGTCAATTTCCTCCCCAGCGCCAGCAACACCCATATCCTCCTCATCCTGGTGTACTTCAACACTGACATCTTCAATCTGACTATCAGGAACTGGACTGCGGGTGCTCCTTCCAGCACTTGCAGGGGGCGTGCAAATGGTGGAAGGCGCATGCTCTTCACGTCCAGTGTTGGGAAGGTCAGGCATCGCAACCGACACAATTGGACTCTCCTTGTGGATTTGGGATTTCGAAGAATGCACAGTTCTTTGCTGTGCTGCTTTTGCCAGCTTGAGTCTTTTCATTTTTCTAGCGAGAGGCTGAGTGCTTCCATCCTCATGTGAAGCTGAACCACTAGCCATGAACATAGGCCAGGGCCTCAGCCGTTCCTTGCCACTCCGTGTCGTAAATGGCATATTGGCAAGTTTACGCTTCTCCTCCGACAATTTTATTTTAGGTTTTGGAGTCCTTTTTTTTCTGATATTTGGTGTTTTGGATTTGACATGCTCTGTACTATGACATTGGGCATCGGCCTTGGCAGACGACGTTGCTGGCATTTCATCGTCTCGGCCATGACTAGTGGCAGCAGCTTCAGCACGAGGTGGAAGTGGATCTTGATCTTTCCCTAATTTTGGAACCTCAACATTTTTGTTCTCCATATTTTAATAGGCACAACTAAAAGGCACCTCAGGTAAACAATGGAGATGGATACTAGTATACAATTATGGACTGCCTGCCGAGTGCAGACACAGAGGTAGCCACAGCCGTGAACTACCGTACTGTACTGTGTCTGCTGCTAATATAGACTGGTTGATAAAGAGATGTCTATGTAACTATGTATGTATAAAGAAGAAAGAAAAAAAAACCACGGTTAGGTGGTATACAATTATGGACGGACTGCCTGCCGAGTGCAGACACAGAGGTAGCCACAGCCGTGAACTACCGTACTGTACTGTGTCTGCTGCTAATAATATAGACTGGTTGATAAAGAGATGTCGTAGTAGTATGTATGTATAAAGAAGAAAGAAAAAAAAACCACGGTTAGGTGGTATACAATTATGGACGGACTGCCTGCCGAGTGCAGACACAGAGGTAGCCACAGCCGTGAACTACCGTACTGTACTGTGTCTGCTGCTAATATAGACTGGTTGATAAAGAGATGTCTATGTAACTATGTATGTATAAAGAAGAAAGTAAAAAAAACCACGGTTAGGTGGTATACAATTATGGACGGACTGCCTGCCGAGTGCAGACACAGAGGTAGCCACAGCCGTGAACTACCGTACTGTACTGTGTCTGCTGCTAATATAGACTGGTTGATAAAGAGATGTCTATGTAACTATGTATGTATAAAGAAGAAAGAAAAAAAAACCACGGTTAGGTGGTATACAATTATGGACGGACTGCCTGCCGAGTGCAGACGCAGAGGTAGCCACAGCCGTGAACTACCGTACTGTACTGTGTCTGCTGCTAATATAGACTGGTTGATAAAGAGATGTCTATGTAACTATGTATGTATAAAGAAGAAAGAAAAAAAAACCACGGTTAGGTGGTATACAATTATGGACGGACTGCCTGCCGAGTGCAGACACAGAGGTAGCCACAGCCGTGAACTACCGTACTGTACTGTGTCTGCTGCTAATATAGACTGGTTGATAAAGAGATGTCTATGTAACTATGTATGTATAAAGAAGAAAGAAAAAAAAACCACGGTTAGGTGGTATACAATTATGGACGGACTGCCTGCCGAGTGCAGACACAGAGGTAGCCACAGCCGTGAACTACCGTACTGTACTGTGTCTGCTGCTAATATAGACTGGTTGATAAAGAGATGTCTATGTAACTATGTATGTATAAAGAAGAAAGAAAAAAAAACCACGGTTAGGTGGTATACAATTATGGACGGACTGCCTGCCGAGTGCAGACACAGAGGTAGCCACAGCCGTGAACTACCGTACTGTACTGTGTCTGCTGCTAATATAGACTGGTTGATAAAGAGATGTCGTAGTAGTATGTATGTATAAAGAAGAAAAAAAAACCACGGTTAGGTGGTATACAATTATGGACGGACTGCCTGCCGAGTGCAGACACAGAGGTAGCCACAGCCGTGAACTACCGTACTGTGTCTGCTGCGACTGGATGATAAATGATATAAAAAATATATATATATCACTACTGCAGCCGGACAGGTATATATTATATATTATATAATGACGGACCTGCTGGACACTGTCTGTCAGCAGAATGAGTTTTATTTTTATAGAATAAAAAAAACAACAACACACAAGTGAAGTCACACGACGAGTGTTTAACTTTTTCAGGCAATCACAATATAAGTATACTACTAACTATACTGGTGGTCAGTGTGGTCAGGTCACTGGTCAGTCACACTGGCAGTGGCACTCCTGCAGCAAAAGTGTGCACTGTTTAATTTTAATATAATATTATGTACTCCTGGCTCCTGCTATAACCTATAACTGGCACTGCAGTGCTCCCCAGTCTCCCCCACAATTATAAGCTGTGTGAGCTGAGCAGTCAGACAGATATATAATATATATAGATGATGCAGCACACTGGGCTGAGCCTGAGCAGTGCACACAGATATGGTATGTGACTGAGTCACTGTGTGTATCGCTTTTTTCAGGCAGAGAACGGATATATTAAATAAACTGCACTGTCTGGTGGTCACTCACTAGTAAACTCTCTGCACTCTCTACACTTCTACAGTACTCCTCCTAGTCCTAAGCTCCAGTAAATCTCTCTCTCTTATAATCTAAATGGAGAGGACGCCAGCCACGTCCTCTCACTATCAATCTCAATGCACGTGTGAAAATGGCGGCGACGCGCGGCTCCTTATATAGAATCCGAGTCTCGCGAGAATCCGACAGCGTCATGATGACGTTCGGGCGCGCTCGGGTTAACCGAGCAAGGCGGGAGGATCCGAGTCTGCTCGGACCCGTGAAAAAAACCATGAAGTTCGGGCGGGTTCGGATTCAGAGAAACCGAACCCGCTCATCTCTACTCTACATACCAACATGCTTTCTGGGACACCAACATTCCCCTCTGAACACCAACCAGCATACCAACATGCCCCCTCAGCACACAAGCATGCCATCCAACATGCACCCCTTGCACAGCAACATGCCCTCAATGTATATTCAAATGCCATGCTCCCTGCACACCAGTATGCCCCCTCTCCTTTAGAATGTAAGCTCTCACGAGCAGGGCCCTCTTCCCTCATGTGCTTATCCTTTCTTACTTTAATAATCTTCAACTGCACCAATTCCATCAGTCTTCTGCCACCTGATACTTATTCCAGTGTCATCTGCTGATGTAACTATGTTTATTTACCCTGTACTTGTCCTATACTGTCATCAACTGTAAGTTGCTGTTTTCCTGTTTGATTATTTATGTACTCTGTAATTGGGCGCTGCGGAACCCTTGTGGCACCATATAAATAAAGGATAATAATAATAATAATAATAATAATAATAATCTGTACACCAATGTGCCCCCAACACACCAATATGCCCTCTCCCCAGCACACCAACACACCCCACTATACATCAGGTTTGTCCCCACATTATGCTTTTACTTACCTTATTTCCAGTGCTGTACCATGTGGGCTGGAGATGAATAGTCACAGCGTCCACCAGGAGAAGTGGGGAGTAATCAGTGATCAGGAAGGGCTAGGCTGATAAGAGAAGCACTGCCATAGGTGGCTGGTCCCTGGGGAGGGGAGAGCCACAACTAACAAATCAGTGTCATCTTCAGCACATATATCTGCCAGGGCTGGCTCTATAGTTACACCACTGCTCTGTAATATGTGTATCTGCATATCTGAAAGAAATGTGATGTTCTGCAATGTCCTGACACCCCAGCTTTTACTGTGTCTGTATGTTAGTGGTGCGCTCATATATCCTTAGTTGCTATTCCATATCCCAGCTATGAGAGTATCAGCATATTATTCATGAGTGAGAGTCTGGGTGAGGTGATTAGTTATCTGCATAACATGATATGATCAGTCAGTGCCAACCAGTGGCAGCTCCAGAGGTGGGGCTGCAGCGCATTCCAAAATTCAGATAGGGGTGTCACACCTACTGCCACCCCAAACGCTGCCAAACATCGCTGGCTAGGACTCAATGGCAGTAGGTGTGGCTCCCCTATTTGAAGATTGGACTGTGCTGCAGCCCCTCCTCTGGAGTCACCACTGGTTGGGAGGCATTTTGATAAGGATGAGTAGTTACTACCTAAGGGGGACCCAGTGGTGTCGAGAGAGGGAGGGGGAGGGGGTACAGATTACCTGGGCCCAGGCATGCCATGGTGCCCAGGCCAGAGCATACCAGTAGCCTTTTTTTTTCAGTGGGTGGGCGGGTGGGCGAGCGGCGTCTCGGGCAGCCAAGAGGAGGGATGTATGTCTGTGTCACCTGGCTGTTTGTCATTTGTCGTGTATGTCCCTCACAGCCACTTCCAGCCGTAGCACCGCTGCTAGGATCTCTTGAGATGATGATGACATCATGTCGTGAGTCAATCTATGCAGCTGGCTGTGAACGGCCTCTTCAGAATCAGCAAGCTCCAGGTGTCAGGCAGGGACAAGGAGGGGCAGGCAAGCAGCTGGCTGGGCGTGGCCCGTGAGTTTAAGAAGTGGTGCAGCTCAGCTTATGTGAGAATCAGCAGCAGGGCTGGTCATCTTGTCTGTTAGGCTGCAACACTGTGAGCTGAGAACTGTGACTGTGAGTGACAGACACAGCACTGTGTCTTATAAATTCTACATAAATACTCTATAATATGTGCATCCATACATTACCATTAGTGTTAGTAATAAATAAATAAATATATATATATATACACATACATACTGTGGCCACACCCACTCAGGGGGGACTGGGAAGATGTTGTACCTGGGCCCAGGATTTCTCTTGGCAGCCCTGGGGGGACCCAGTCATCTTCAATATTTGCTGAGACTGATACTGGCCAAGTTAGGGGGAGTGGTTACAGAGCAGAGTTTCCCCGCCAATCCAGGTTCACCTATTCCGCAGTGTGCCACCACAAACTGACCTCACAGTAGCCAATCACAGGAATGAGTAGCATTAAGGTGAACTCTGTCACTCTTACAGTGTTCCACTGCAAAACATGCCACAGATGTTTAACTGCCCGGCCTCCTCCCAACAGAACAATGTAGACATTCTGGTATTCACTTTCTTATGCAAGTATTCTAATGCCACAATGCCCTGTATCCCCTCCAATTCTGTAAGATCTCAGACCAGACAATAGCTACAGTAAATGCTGCCATCTGGCTTTAACCTTGGCTAAGTTTGGCTTGACCTTTCAGATGGGGTCAATCCCTTTATGGGTGCCCAGATTGTTTTCCCAAGTGTTTCAATAGCCAGCCCTGCTCACCCCACACTCAACCTTATTCATTCTTAACTAAAATATTACAAAAAATGAAGGACAGTGAGATTGGATGTCTTGTGCCTAGCAACTACAGTAACTCTCCTAATGTAAATATACGTAAGACGGACACACAGAACGCCTATCACCACCTCCAGCTGTGCCCAACCCTGTAACGCCTTCAAATGATCCCAATAGAATCATCCCAGAATGCTCCTTGCCAACCTGCATGCACCATCTTTATCGACACAACAAAACCCTGAATCAAAATACCACAGTAGCAACCTTAAAGCTGACATAATATTGGGAGGGGTGGGGGGGTGGGGGGGAAGGGTGTAGCTACCATAGGTGCAGGAAGTGCAGCAGCTATGAGGCCCAGACCTGAGAGGGTCCCACCTTCCCTGTCATGGTTACATGTGTTATATACATATTTTACCATTGTAAGATACATAGTGGCTCTTATAAACTTTACACCCCTGGAACTGCTCATTGTAATGTGGTATAAAAAAAAAACTGGAGGGCATTATAATGTAACGTAATATGAACTGGGACACTGTAATGTGGCCAGTGATTGATTACCAAATAGGCAGAGTAGGCACCGGCCTATGGGCCAGCGTCTTTTAGGGGCCCTGTAACAACGGATCAAAATAATATTGATTTGATCTTGAAAGAAAATTACAACCAAGCTTTCTTAAATTATTTCCAAAAGATAGAAAAAATGAAATAACTCAAAGAAATTACATTAAAGACTTCACAGAGAAAATACTGTATTAATGTAATATACTCATTATCAATATAAAGTACATACGATTCACATTACCGTTTCCAGACTGTTGGCTGGTAAAATTAAAAATGTATTAGGAGACAATTTGCGAGGGGCTCCCGAGATTTTGACTGCCTAGGGGCCTCCAAAGGGTTTAGTCCTCACTGAATGTGGCATAATCTGAACTGGGCACACTGTATGTCATCATGTGTTGCATAGTGTGTACAGCCAGCCCTACAGTGTGCCATAATGTGAACTAGGGCACTACTACGGTTCATAAAATAAACTAGGGCACTACTACGGTTCATAAAATAAACTAGGGCACTACTATGGGGCATAAAATGAACAACTGCTGCAGATAGGTGTCTCTCTAGAAGCATTGGGACAGGAGCCCCTTCAAAATGTTGCTATTTGGCCCACATGTTCCGGCTACACCTCTGGTTTGGGGTATCGGGCACTGCGGCAGAGAAGTGGGGGAGATACTGGTGGAAAGGTTAAAGAACAAACAGGAGATTAGTGTTAAAACTCTTGAAAAAGGGAACAGAGAAGGATAAAGGAAAAGATAAGAATGAAGGAGAAAGGAGTCAAATCTTAGAGCTTGAATGATTATAGGTCAGCCCTGCTGCAGGTTACTGTGCCACATACTATACAGTCATACAAGCAAAATACATGAAGCAAATGTTCTACACATTAATAGGCTCATTTAAAAAGCAGACCAGCTCTTTATACTTAAACTGTAAGTGTGAAGAGCCGGGGTTGCAAGAAGCCATAGTATGACCTACAGGTGACGGAATAAGTTATACATCTACTAATAGCATCCAATGATTCGGGTAAATGGGACTTGACTTACTGAATCGGTATTTACATTTTAAACCACATGTTATGGAGAATGCAGAAAGCTTGATGTATCCAATTGAATCAGCAAGTCAGATTTGGTTTTAAAGATGTATGATGATTATTAATTATGAAAACAATTATAAATGTGCCCCATTCCCCACCTATGACTGATGTCCAGGGTGCTGCTCTAAGCGGCCATTTTACCAGACTCTGCTCATTCACTTATACATTACTGGTAAATAAATCAAACTAATAATGGGGTGAACCAATCAGAAGATGACCTCTCTTGCTTGTGATTGGCCCTACCAATCTCTTCATGCCCCCTCTTCCTGGATTACAGGCAGACAGAGTAGCCACCAGGGCATTGACTAGGTATGGGGGCAAATTGGTCAAATATTTCCTTATTTTGTAGTGCAGTTTTAGGGGCTGATTTATCAATGAGTGATAAAATTTGTTGTGAATGATAAAACTTGATGCGTATGTTGCTCTGGAAAATTAGCTCCCAACTGTCATGTGTTTGAAAAATGACAGTTGGGAGCTGATTGGCTGGAGCACCGGTTATCATACGCAATGAGTTTTATCACTCACAGTGAGATTTATCTCTCATTGATAAATGGGCCCCTTAATGCTTAAAAACAAAATGAACTGAAAGAGATGAATGTCGCAAAAACTGTAATCAACAATATGATTGATACACTGTGACACAAAAGCTCCAGATTAATTCAGTTTTAATGAATTTCTATATTTGAATCTGGGACCCTTTCAGATGTTCACTCAAACCCATGGTTTTTTTAATAACGCAGCGAGCAGTTGCCCGAATGTGAGCATCGGCACATCCCGGACAAGGGAGAGAAACTGATTTCACTCTCTTGTCCAATCTGTGGAATCTAAAGGTGTGTAAACACGGTGAGATTTCAGCTATGCCCGATTCTCACTATGCAATGTGGACTCTGGTCGGTATCGCAAGCCCAGATGAGTGTGCTTGCGATACTGGTTATGTGCGATTTTTGCTAAGTGTCAATCTTGACTATACTTTTATACTAAAAGTCAAAATTGACTTGCCTGTACAGTCTATCTAGGCTTGCGATACCGACCTCGCAGGACCGCACATAGGGATCAAATCGTGATCGCAAGTTGACTTTCTCCTTACGATCTGCACTATATAGTAAAAATCGCAAGCAAAAATCTCACCATGTGTACACACCTTAAAGATGATCTACACCAGGGACCTGCACAATGAGTTATAGCCTTAGCTGATGTACAATACTTCACCACAGTGTTAAGGGGGAGATGTACTAAGCAGTGATAAAAGTGGAGAAGTGAGCCAGTGGAGAAGTTGGCCATGGCAACCAGTCAGCTGCTCTCTATACTTTTACAGTATGTATATTATAAATGTTAGATCAATGCTGATTGCCTGCCATGGGCAACTTCTCCACTGGCGCACTTCTCCACTTGTATCTCTGCTTACTTAGTACATCTCCCCCTAAATCTCCTATTGCACTGCTGAAGTCAGTTATGATGTCCACCAGGCAGCAGTGCTGATATACAGTGGAAGTGGTTCCTGTCTCATTAATGACTGCTTTACATTTAAGGAAACCTACTTGATATTGTTTATTTTATTTATTACCATGATACACCAGAAAGTGACATAAAATCCTTAATTTTTGATTACTTGGGATCATTGTTCAAAATATATTCCTTGCACTTACATTCTGGTCCAAGTTCTAGATTCTAGAAGACTGTGATTCGTGCATGTCAGGACCATTTTCTGATAATATGTTGGAAGATGACTGTGCCTCAGTCTTCATTCTCTTTTTCACATAGATTACATGATTGTTTCTTTAATTGAATCTCTATTTCCATAAGTAAATATTTGCACCTATCTTCAATACCCTTCGTACCACTAATTTGTCTCAGTTGAGCAAAAATAAATATTTATCTGCTGCTTAATTTAATTTCTGTTTCTATAATTAATTAACGTTTATAAGGATTCTGTTGTAATTTGGAAGGACAGAATCTGTTTCAGATGAGCTTGTGAACCCAGGTGCAGTGCCAGATTAAGGTCCACGTGGGCCTGGAGCTGAAATTGACAAAGGGCCCATGTTTTTTTTTCTTGTCACCAATGTCTAAGAACCATCTGGGCCTATTTTCAACAGAGGGTCTGGAGCTGCAGCTCCACCCGCCCCTTTGTTAATCCGGCTCTGCCCAGGTGCAAACATGAGATTTAGTTGTGCAAGATGAGATGATTCTAAATGAATAAATGGGTAGAGAGGGCACACTTCCAGGGATATTCTGTGCATTGTGGGACGGTGCACAATGCATTTCTCCATGAAAAGTGCTTAATTTTATGGCAGCTCTGATGTGGGTGAGATTGGGCCACATCCTATTATTTTAATGTTTGGCATTTTGTAACATTTACACTTCTGTGGATAATCTTTAAAAGCACAATCTTTAAAAGAGTAGGTAAGTATGCACTGCAATATAAAACGGAAGCTGCACATTCAGTTTATTAATACCCCGCAGGTGCTTGAAAGGTAAGGTTTAATTCTAAACAAGAATAATACACAAAACAGGTTTCCTCAGCACACCAAGGGGTATTAGCAATAATATTTGAACACAGCATGGTAGATAATTCAGAGATATTAGTTACATATATTTGCAAAGATATGGTTATGCCTCTAGGTCAACATCAAGGCTTCTCTGATACTGGAGGTCCCTAACACTGCATTATAACAGTACCCACTCTGGTCCATATACATATCTGCTGTAAGGCCACATGATAATAGCATTTACAAAATGATATCTAAATTGACAGCCAGGTTATCTGGAATCACCAAGGGGTATTAGCAGTACTATTTGAACACTACATGGTGGTAGATTATTCAGAGATCTTAGTAACATATATTTGCAAAGATATGGTTAAGCCTCCAGGCCAACGTCAAGGCTTCTCTGGTACTGGAGGTTCCTGACAGTGCATGTATGCACTGCAGGCAGCAAGGTGATATGCTGATGGAGCAGCGAGGTAAAATACACTGCTGAGGTGCTTCAGGAGCATGTAAGAGGCACTGTTGATGTGAGGCTGGAGCAGAGTAGCAGCCAGATGGCGAAGCTGCAGGTGGGGGATATGATTTCCTCATAAACCTTGCAATAGCTCAGGTGGAATTTGGTCCCCGTATCTATGTATGCACTGGTAGGAGCAGTACATGCTCAGGCATATAAATATTACAAATGCTACCCCAGCAATCAGGAGCCACTTCACCAATCCAGACACAAATTTCTGGACGAATCCACGTGTCTGACGCTGCTCCTGGGGGTGTTCCTTATTCTGCTCCTGGGTGCGTACCTCATTTTGCTCCTGGGGTCGCCCATGATGATGTTCTTGATAGCGCCCATGATGTCGCTCCGGATGGCACCCATGATGATGCTCTGGGTGCCGCACATAATGCCGTTGTTGACGGTGCCCATCCTGAGGATGTACTTTATGCCTCTCCATCAGATCTTCCTTGGCAGTATCGACAATAGAGGCTTGTCGCCACCCAGCTGGGAGAGGCCTGGCGTACAGCTCCCCAGGAATCAGGAGGCAAATAAATAAAATAATAAAGTAGGAACTCATGTTCCTTTTGCAGACTCAAGTTCTAGTGAACAATAAGTCGCAGAGAATATGTCTTTGAGTATAAACTCGCAGAGAAATGAAAGCTGCTGCACTGACCGAAGTACTGTGAGCAATGACTGACAGTGGAGCAGTGACAAGATTATATTGCTGTCCCAGTGTTTGTGATGTCACTAACGCATCACAAACACATGTGATGTCACTAACGCATCACAATCACCTTACAGACATTAACTATAGCTGTGCCAGGGAGCTATCCCTGACTGACTGCCTGGAGTCTGTAGGCCAGTATAGCTGCTGTATAAATTGAGATGGATGCAGAGAACCTAGTTATTAATGCATGCTTTATTTATTAGCATTTAAAAGTGTAGCCCTACTGGTAATTTTAATATATATATATATATATATATTGTAATATATTGTGTATACATATGCATATGTAGTCTGTCATATTACATAGGGCATGAAGTGAAGGAGTTAACCTCATGTACTGCAGTATGTGGGGAGAAGTTTCTAGATTGCCATGAGGCCAGGAGATCGTTGGGGAGAGCATGAGGACGGAAGGGAAAGGGGCCCCTGCGCATGCTGTGACAGTTAGTCCAACACAAACGGTACCTGTGAGAGAGGCAGCATCCCGGCGGGCAGCTCCGGTGACAGAGCAGAGAGCGGGGTACGGATACGCTGGCAGAGAGGCAGTCCTGGTAGCGGCGATGCTAGAGACGCTGCAGGCATGGAAATAGGCACTGGCAGAAAGGTAGTCTCGGTGACAGTGAGGCTGGAGAACGCTGCAGGCAGACAAATAGCCCCTGGCGGAGAGGCAGTCCCGGTGATGTTGGAGAGCCAGAGAGCTGTGCAATAGAGGCGCAGGCACCCAGAGTAAGAGGGAGAACGGTGAGAAGTGAGATCTTGTCAGTGCTGAGGACTCACTGATTGGTACAAGAACTACAATAAGAGGTACCTACACTATCTGTCTTACAATAATCAGACAGAGGGGGTGGAGAGGCAGAGCGTAGAGGAACAAGAGGAACAGGAGGAGTCGGGGGAGATACCAGAGGTGAGCAACTATCCGTTGTGTCGCCTCCCCCTGGCAAGTTAACTCCTTCAGTACTAAAGTGCCCCAAATGTTTGAATCCTCACTGCATTAACTGTATATATTATAAATCTTTCAAATTAACTTTAATTTCTCTAACGTCCTAGTGGATGCTGGGAACTCCGTAAGGACCATGGGGAATAGCGGGCTCCGAAGGAGGCTGGGCACTCTAGAAAGATCTTAGACTACCTGGTGTGCACTGGCTCCTCCCACCATGACCCTCCTCCAAGCCTCAGTTAGATTTCGTGCCCGGCCGAGGTTGGATGCACACTAGGGGCTCTCCTGAGCTCTTAGAAAGTTATAGTCTTAGAATTTGTTCTTTTCAGTGAGACCTGCTGGCAACAGGCTCACTGCAGCGAGGGACTAAGGGGAGAAGAAGCGAACTCGCCTGCTTGCAGCCGGATTGGGCTTCTTAGGCTACTGGACACCATTAGCTCCAGAGGGATCGACCGCAGGCCCAGCCTTGATGTTCGGTCCCGGAGCCGCGCCGCCGTCCCCCTTACAGAGCCAGAAGCAAGAAGATGGTCCGGAAAATCGGCGGCATGAAGACTCAGTCTTCACCAAGGTAGCGCACAGCACTGCAGCTGTGCGCCATTGCTCCTCATACACACTTCACACTCCGGTCACTGAGGGTGCAGAGCGCTGGGGGGGGGCGCTCTGAGGCAGCAATAAAAACACCTTGGCTGGCAAAAATACCTCAATATATAGCCCCAGGGGCTATATATGAGGTAAATACCCCTGCCAGAAGTCCATAAAAAACGGGAGAATAGGCCGCGAAAAAGGGGCGGAGCCTATCTCCTCAGCACACTGGCGCCATTTTCCCTCACAGCTCCGTTGGAGGGAAGCTCCCTGGCTCTCCCCTGCAGTCTACAAGGGTTAAAAAAAGAGAGAGGGGGCACTAAATTTAGGCGCAGTATATATTATATATATAGATATAAAGCTATAGGGGACATAACTCAGTTAGTCCCTGCAGTATATAGCGCTCTGGTGTGTGCTGGCATACTCTCACTCTGTCCCCCCAAAGGGCTTTTGTGGGTCCTGTCCTCGTTTAGAGCATTCCCTGTGTGTCTGCGGTGTGTCGGTACGGCTGTGTCGACATGTTGAATGAGGAGGCTTATATGGTGACGGAACAGAGGCCGATATATGTGATGTCGCCCCCTGTGGGGCCGACACCAGAGTGGATAGAGAGGTAAAAGGTATTAACCGACAGTGTCAACTCCTTACATAAAAGGGTGGATGACGTAACAGCTGTGGGACAGCCGGCTTCGCAGCCCGCGCCTGCCCAGGCGTCTCAAAGGCCATCAGGGGCTCAAAAACGCCTGCTCTCTCAGATGGCAGACACAGATGTCGACACGGAGTCTGACTCCAGTGTCGACAAGGTGGAGACATATACACAATCCAATCCGTGACTTGATCCCGGCAATAAAAAATGTGTTATACATTTCTGACTTTAACCTCTATAAATGGGTTTTAGGTTTGGGGAGAAAAAACAGGCAGTGTTTTGTTCCCCCATCAGATGAATAAATGAAGTGTGTGAAAACCGTGGGTTCCCCCGTTAAGAAACTGGTAATTTATAAAAAGTTACTGAGGGCGTACCCTTTCCCGCCAGGAGGATAAGTTACGCTGGGAGATATCCCCTAGGGTGGATAAGGCGCTCACACGTTTGTCAAAAAAGGTGGCACTGCCGTCTTAGGATACGGCCACTTTAATAGGTACCTGTTGATAAAAAACAGGAGGCTATCCTGAAGTCTGTATTTACACACTCAGGTACTAGACTGAGACCTGCAGATAGTGCTGCTGCAGCGTGGTTGGTGACCCTGTCAAACAGGGATATTAGTTGGCAAACATAAAAACATATTAAAGACGTTGTCTTATATATGGGGGATGCACAGAGGGATATTTTGCCGGCTGGCATCCAAAATAAATGTAATGTCCATTCTGTCAGGAGGGTATTAGAGACCTGTCACTGGACAGGTGATGCTGACTTAAAAAGCGCCTAGAGAGCCTTATAAGGGTGAGGAATTATTTGGGGATGGTCTCTGGGACCTCGTATCCACAGCAACTGCTGGGAAGAAATAATTTTACCTCAGGTTTCCTCACAGAAAAAGGTACAGTCCTTTCGGCTTCAGAAAAGCAAGCGGGTCAAATGGCGCTTCCTTTCTGTACAGAGACAAGGGTAGAGGGAAAAAGCTGCACCAGTCAGCCTGTTCCCAGAATCAAGATTCTTCCCCCGCCTCCTGTGAGTACACACCATGACGCGGGTGCTCCACAGGTGTAGCCAGGTACGGTGGGGGGCCGCCTCAAAAATTTCAGCAATTAGTGGGCTCGCTCACAGGTGGATCCCTGTTTCTTCCAAGTAGTATTTCAGGGGTACAAGCTGGAATTAGAGATGTCTCCCCCCAGCCGTTTCCTAAAATATGCCTTGCTGACAACTCCCTCAGGCAGGGAGGCTGTGCTAGAGGCAATTAATAAGCGGTATTCCCAGCAGGTAATACTCAAGGTGCCCCTACTTCAACAAGGACGGGGTTACTATTCCACACGGGTTGGGGTACCAAAACCGCATGGTTCGGTGTGACCCATTTTATATTAAAATCCTTGAACATAAAAAAATTCAAGTTCAAGATGGAATCGCTCAGGGCGGTTATTGCAAGCCTGGACGAGGGGGATTACATGGTATCCCGGGACATCAAGGATGCTTACCTGCATGTCCCCATTTACCATCCTCGCCAGGAGTACCTCAGATTTGTGGTACAGGATTACCATTACCAAGTCCAGACACTGCCGTTTGGACTGTACATGGCACCGAGGGTGTTTTATCAAGGTAATGGCCGAAATGATGATACTCCTTCAAAAAAAAAGGGAGTTGTAATTATCCCGTATTTGGACAATCTCGTTATAAGGGCGAGGTCCAAGGAGCAGTTGGTAGTCGGGGTAGCACTATTTTGGAAAGTGCTACAACAGCATAGGTGGATTCTAAACAGTCCAAAGTCACAGCTGGTTCCTATGACACGTCTACTGTTCCTGGGGATGGTTCTGGACATAAACCAGAAATAGTGTTTCTCCCGGAGGAGAAAGCCAAGGAGTTGTCATCTCTAGTCAGAGACCTCCTGAAACCAAAATAGGTAGCGGTGCATCATTGCACGCGAGTCCTGGGAAAAATGGTAGCTTCTTACGAAGCAATCCCATTAGGCAGGTTCCATACAAGAACTTTTCAGAGGGACCTGTTGGACAAGTGGTCCGGATCGCATCTTCCGATGCATAGGCTGATAACCCTGTCTTCAAGGACCAGGGTATCTCTACTGTGGTGGCTGCAGAGTGCCCATCTTCAAGAGGGCCGCAGGTTCGGCATACAGGACTAGGTCCTAGTGACCATGGATTCCAGCCTTTGAGGCTGGGGGGCAGTCACATAGGGAAGAAACTTCCAGGGACTTTGGTCAAGTCAGGTTATTTCCCTACACATAAATATTCTGGATCTGAGGGCCATTTAAAATGCCCTGAGGCCAGCAAGGCCTCTGCTTCAAAACCAGCCGGTACTGATCCAATCAGACAACATCACGGCAGTCGCCCATGTAATCAACAGGGCGGCACAAAAAACAGGATGGCGATGGCAGAAGCCACAAGGATTCTCCGATAGGCGGAAAATCATGTGTTAGCACTGTCAGCAGTGTTCATTCCCGGAGTGGACAACTGGGAAGCAGATCTTCTCAACAGACACGACCTCCACCCGGGAGAATGGGGACTTCCTCCAGAAGTCTTCCAATAGGATTGTACACCATTGGGAAAGGCCACAGGTGGACATGATGGCGTCCGCCTTAACAAAAAGCTATAAAAGATATTGCTCCAGGTCAAGGGACCCTCAGGCGATAGCTATGGACGCTCTGGTAACACCGTGGGTGTACCAGTCGGTTTAGGTGTTCTCCCCTCTGCCTCTCATACCAAAGGTACTGAGAATAATAAGAAGGCGAGGAGTAAGAACGATACTCGTGGATGGCCAAGAAGAGCTTGGTACCCAGAACTTCAAGAATTTATATCAGAGGACCCATGGCCTCTGCCACTCAGTCAGGACCTGCGGCAGCAGGGGCCCTGTCTGTTCCAAGACTTACCGCGGCTGCGTTTGACGGCATGGCGGTTGAACGCCGGATCCTGAAGGAAAAGGGCATTCCGGAGGAAGTAATTCCTACGCTTACTAAAGCCAGGAAAGAGGTTACAGCAACTCATTATCACCGCATATGGCGAAAATATGTTGCATGGTATGAGGCCGAAAGGGCCCCAACAGAGGAATTTCAACTAGGTCGATTTCTGCATTTCCTGCAAGCAGGAGTGACTATGGGCCTTAAATTGGGTTCCATTAAGGTACAGATCTCGGCTCTGTCGATTTTCTTTCAAAAAAGAACTCGCTTCAGTACCTGAAGTTCAGACATTTATAAAAGGAGTGCTGCATAGTCAGCCCCCGTTTGTGCCTCCTGTGGCACCTTGGGATCTCAACGTGGTGTTGAGTTTTCTTAAAATCACATTGGTTTGAACCACTAAAAACCGTGGATCTGAAATATCTCACATGGAAGGTGGTTATGTTATTGGCCTTGGCTTCTGCCAGGCGAGTATCAGAATTGGCGGCTTTGTCTTGTAAAAGCCCTTATTTGATTTTCCATATGGATAGGGCAGAATTGAGGACTCGTCCCCAGTTTCTCCCTAAGGTGGTGTCAGCGTTTCACCTGAACCAGCCTATTTGGTGCCTGCGGCTACTAAGGATTTGGAGGACTCCAAGTTGCTAGACGTTGTCAGGGCCCTGAAAATATATGTTTCCAGGACGGCTGGAGTCAGAAAATCTGACTCGCTGTTTATCCTATATGCACCCAACAAGCTGGGTGCTCCTGCTCCTAAGCAGACTATTGCTCGTTGGATTTGTAGTACAATTCAGCTTGCACATACTGTGGCAGGCCTGCCACAGCCAAAATCTGTCAATGCCCATTCCACAAGGAAGGTGGGCTCATCTTGGGCGGCTGCCCGAGGGGTCTCGGCTTTACAACTTTGCCGAGCAGCTACTTGGTCAGGGGCAAACACGTTTGCAAAATTCTACAAATTGGATACCCTGGCTGAGGAGGACCTGGAGTTCTCTCATTCGGTGCTGCAGAGTCATCCGCACTCTCCCGCCCGTTTGGGAGCTTTGGTATAATCCCCATGGTCCTTACGGAGTTCCCAGCATCCACTAGGACGTTAGAGAAAATAAGAATTTACTCACCGGTAATTCTATTTCTCGTAGTCCGTAGTGGATGCTGGGCGCCCATCCCAAGTGCGGTTTATCTGCATTACTTGTACATAGTTGTTGTTAACTAAATCGGGTTATTGTTGAGCCATCTGTTGAGAGGCTCTATTGTTTCATACTGTTAACTGTGTTTCATATCACGAGTTGTACGGTGTGATTGGTGTGGCTGGTATGAGTCTTACCCGGGATTCAAAATCCTTCCTTATTGTGTACGCTCGTCCGGGCACAGTACCTAACTGAGGCTTGGAGGAGGGTCATGGTGGGAGGAGCCAGTGCACACCAGGTAGTCTAAGATCTTTCTAGAGTGCCCAGCCTCCTTCGGAGCCCGCTATTCCCCATGGTCCTTACGGAGTGCCCAGCATCCACTACGGACTACGAGAAATAGAATTACCGGTGAGTAAATTCTTATTTTTAGAGTCACCATAAGCATTCTTCTGTATTATATGGACTGTGGCCAGTTATAGACTACACATTACTATATAGACTGTGGCCGATTATATACTACATACCCAGAGATGCTACAGGAGCACTATTGTCACATATAGACTGAAAGCCCAGAACTGTAGAGCCTGTTAAAGTAGAAAGCTGCGAAAGGAAGCACCCATATCGGGATAGCTATTGAAATAGAGACATTCCTGAAGGAGGGGCAGCTATAGACTGAAAGAGAAGTAACTATTTAGCGAACTGAAGTCATACCGTTTCCCTTATCTACCAGCATAACGAAAAGATAGAAGCGCCTGAGAGTAATGATAGACTTTACTAGTAAAGCCTCACGACACAGAGAAACTGATGATACTAAATCTGGATAGCTGTCAGGGACAATAGGATGTGTATATGCTTTGATATAGCCAGCTGGTGACCATTTACCATCAGAGAGGAAAGTCAGTAATAACCAGCCCGACCAGTCAGAGTGGAAAATTAACCCTAACTGGAGGTTAAGAGGAAACGTGAGTTATAATAACAGTGTCATCGCTGAGTAAAGTAAAGGAAGCAGTCCAAGGTGGATATATTCTATAACTGAGGCAGTATAACTGTAGCATGTAACAACTCTGAAACCATGGGCCCCAACAGTGCACGAATGTTTGTATAAACACCCGGGTCGATCTCATTTTTTAAAGATCTGATATGGTACCAGAGGTATTTTTTTTGTACTGCATGCGAATACATTGTATAGGATGGGGAGAGTATAGTGATTAACTTGTGTAATAATTATTATATAGGTGGGAATGTTTGTTGGAACGGTCTAAAGAATTTATTGACGCTGATAACCCAACTATAGTTGTACAATAAAGCTGTTATACTTACCACTGCCTGACTCTTCTGCTAGGGGACCCGGCAGGCCTAATGGAGAGAAAACAGGTAAATGAATTATTGGATTGTGTGTAATGCATTATCTATACACATAGGCGCATACACATTAGATACGGCTTACCCAAACAAGCCGGGTGATATAACACAATAGTTAATAGTTTGGGTGGAGGCACAAAGGTAGTTGATAGTAACTCTCTCGAACAGCTACCCCAGAGCAGAGCAAGGGGGTTACAAAAGATTTATATAAACATGAGTTTGATAAGATTGAGCAGACTATATTAAACTTTATCAGCAACAGAGGAGTTAAGGTGCCCACACGCTAGGACGATATGATATGAAGCATGACATAGTGGACCACATTGTGTGTAGTCCACTTAAAACTGCGATAAGAGGCGTTCTCCCGGGGGTTGTAAGCAGGGTTTTCAGATCTTACCTGCAGCAGGTAAGATCTGGCTCTGTCGCTTGCGATGATGTGCTTTCATGTTAGGTCTCATGCAATCTAACTTTAGCAATTTATGAGTGAGGTGACCTGGACTAATGATATCATGAGTCCAAGAGCTGCCGGCGGGGAGTTTAAGGAGTATCTCGTGCAACGGAGTAAATGAGATACCTCTTCCTAGTGTATGGGCACCTTTACATGGCCAAATAAACCAAATATTGGTGGCAGGTGTACAGAGGTTTCATCCATAATAATAAGTTTAAAATATTAATGCTATTAGCTGCTGTATCATATATATATATATATATATATATATATATATAAAATAAGTAATACAGTTTTTGGGCTCCGAGGCAGCTTAAAAGAATGTAAACATGAAGGACTTCTTATGTAGTGAGCAGGGACGTAACTAGAACTTTTTTGTCCCTATAACATCATTTTTTTTTTCAATATGTATTTTATTGAGGTTTTGAATATACAACGTTGAATATCAGAAATAAACATGTCATCCAGCCTGGTGCAAAGATAAGCAATACAACAAGCATCGTCTAAGTTTACGATATCGGGGCTAGGATGAAACCTCACTTTTTCCAATTTCTAGTATATATATATAAAGTTGTAGACGATACGGTTACCAGAATTATAAAGAAAAAAGTCATTCTACAAAAATACTGTTCGTCAATCGCATGCAAAGGCTGAAACATAAACAGTAGAAACAAAACAACATACTAATACATTCTCCCCAGTGGAGAACGAAAAACTATAACCTACCGAACCCAAAGAAAAAGAAAAACACTGAAAAAACATAAAAATAATAATCGTACCTGCTGGAGCATAGGGACCGCCGACCCATCCATGGAGACATCATCAGAGCAAAGAGAGGTATGTAGACAGCGGAGACGTAAAGAGGAAATATGGGAGGGGAGAGGCGAAGGAGAAAAGGGGGAGCTGCAGCCTGGGATCTAGTAATCAGGGAAGGGAGGTAGATAAGAGAGATGGAGGGGGAAGATCGTGTAGTCGCGAGAGTGAGATGGGAGGATCATCAGTTAGGAGTTGACGGCCGTACCACGCGGTATGTTGAAAGCTCTGCCTAATAGCCAATTTTGTCAGAGTGGGCAGTTGGTTGATAAAACGGCCCCAACATCGGAATAAGGCAGGGGTCAGAGTCTCCTTATTCAGGGTCGTTTCCAGCCAGTCCATTGTAAACAGGAAGAGTAGTCTAGAGGTAGCTAGTGATAGCGTAGGAGGAGTGTCAGAAATCCACTGCTGAAGTATGGCCTTCCTGCCCACCGCCGATAGAATTGCTATCAGTTTTGTGTCTTGAGAGGGGAAGTTGGGCTGGTCTTGAGCGTGGCCAAAGAGAGCCCAAGAGGCAGTACATTGAAAGGGCATACCCAACTAGGAGGTGCTATATGATTGTAGCTCTGCCCAAAACCTTTGGATAAGGGGACAATGCCAGAAGCAGTGTATAAGGTCGGCTACTGGCGCAGAGCATTTTAAGCATTTCGCCGAGTCAGACAAACCCATCAAGTGACTCCTCTTTGGAGAGATATAGGCTCTGTGTATAATTTTATAGGCCATTTCTTGGTACAGGCTAGCCGGGATGAGTTTGAGGGAAGTTGTAAAGCAGTCCATTACGGTGTCCGGGGGCATAGAGGGAATTTGGGAGGACCATGTCAGCACTTGGGTTAGGTCCGTGGTGGGAATGTGTTCTGTGCGAATGCGGGCATAGAGAGATGAGATGGAGCATATCCCAGAGCGCAGGAGCGTATCAAGGCTGTTAACAAAGTCGGATGCATGGAGATGAGAAAGGACTGAGTATATATAATGAGAAGCCTGAAAAAAATAGAATCCATGGCTCGGATCTATGTCATATTTAATCTGTGCTTCCGCAAAAGTGAGTGGTTTTTTACTAGAGTCAAGAAGGTCACCGACTCGTGTGATCCCTGCAGCGTGCCATGCAACAAAGGGATAGGAGGCCTGGCCCTGCTGAAAACACGGGTTCCCAACTAGGGGGAGAAATATGGAGCGGGTGTACTGTAACTTCAGGGATTCCTAGAGAGTCTCCATGCCAACGCAGTGGAGGTAAGGAGAACAATGTCCAGAGAGAGAGATGACAAATCAGATTTAGACGTGTGTAGAACAGAGCTAAGAGAGAGGGGGGTGCAGAGTTGGGAGTCGATCAGTGAATCAGTGAAAATCGAAGTATCATTGAGCCAGTCCATGGCGAAACACAGGAGGCAGGCCCTGTTATATTGCTCTATGTCCGGCAGGTTCAGCCCTCCATTCTGTACCGTCTGAGACAGTTTAAAAAAACTAATTTGGGGTCTCTTATTGGACCAAATAAACTTAGAAATAGATGAGCTAAGGAGGGAGAGGTCAGATTTAGATAGCATGATAGGCACCATCTGAAGGACATATAGCAATTTGGGGAAGCTGGCCATCTTCACTAGGTTACAGCGACCCAAAAGGTTGAGAGGTAGATTCTGCCATAGTGCTAATTCTGTCTGGATCTTGGTTAGGATAGGGCGAACATTGTCAAGGTATAAACGAGCGGGGTCAGAAGGAAGGTGGACCCCAAGATACGTGATATGAGTGGTGGCCCACCGAAACGGGAAGAGGGTATCCCACCCTGTAGTAATATGAGGAAAGATGGCCAGAGCCTCCGATTTGTCAAGGTTGATCGAAAATCCTGCAAAAGAGGAAAAGCGAGAAATAGCGTGCTGTTTGTGCTGTGATGGACTGTTTCGGATTGGAGGTAAAAAGAAAAATGTCATCCGCAAACGCTATTAATTTAATCTCTCTATTGCCAATCCTAACACCGCGAAAATCAGAGAGGTTGAGGATGTGACGTATGAAGGGTTCTAAGGCCAGGTTGAAAAGGAGGGGGGAGAGGGGACAACCTTGTCTGGTTCCTCTTTCAAGGATAAAGGAGCGTGAGGGAGTGTTGTTGACTATCACCTGCGCAGTGGGGTCAGCATAGATGGATTCAACTAGGCCACAAAATTTATCTCCAAACTGTTGATAAGACAAAACCCTAGTAAGATGGGGCCAGGCAATCTTATCAAAGGCCTTTTCCGCATCGAGGTTAATGAGGATATTATTGGTGAGATTGTGGGTATGCGAGTAGGTGATAGCCGCCAGGGCGGTCCTGATACCCTGCACAGATTGTCTATGTTTGATGAATCCCAACTGCACAGGTGATATGAGGCGAGAAAGACAGAGCTGCAATCTATTGGCCATTAATTTCGTAAGAATTTTAAAATCCTGATTAAGGAGAGAGATCGGCCAGTAAGAGCCGGGTAAGGAGGGATCCTTTCCAGGCTTCGCAATGACTATAATCGTGGCCTCATTGAATCTAATCGGTGTTTGTTTGGAGGTAAGAATGTGATTATAGAGAGACGTAAGGGTGGGTGCCAGTTCATCCCTAAGTATTTTATAGAACTCTGCACCAAAGCCATCAGGACCGGGGCTTTTGTTGTTCGGTAAGGTCTTAATGACATCAACAACCTCCTCAGCCGTAATCGGGCTTTCCAAAGAGTCTCTCTCATCCTGAGTCAATACAGGGAGATCGGCCTCCTTTAAAAAGGAGAAGTTAGCCGCCGGGTCATCAGGACCTTTGGAGTACAGAGATCGATAAAAGTCTCTAAATTCATTGCAGATGACTGCAGGGTCTGTGCTCAGTGAGTCAGAGCTTTTAATTGCATTTACCCAAGTGCGGGAGTTAGAGCCTTTAATGAGGTTGGCCAATAATTGCCCGATTTGTTGTCCCATCTATGGAATTTATTGGGTTGATAATCATAAGATAGTTGGGCTCTTTCCGTGAGAAATGTATCGTAAACAAGTTTGACCGAGAGATAAGCCTCTTTGTGGGCGGGGGTATCGTGTTGAGTGTAGCTCCTGTATGCTGAGGTGAGGGTTGTACTCAAGGACTGTAGTTGAGACGAAAACATCTTCCATTTAGAATGAGTGTAAGACATGATGTGACCTCGGAGAACAGCTTTGGCTGCTCCCCAGAAAATCGGCGAGTCTGGACTCTGGTCATCATTGTCTAATGTGTAGTAGTGCCAAGATTGCTTCATATGGAGAAGAAAATCAGTGGAGTGACGCAGGTAGGCAGGAAAACGCCATCGAGGCAGACTACGGGAGGGTACATTTAGTCGGATGTGGAGGGAAATAGGGGCATGATCTGATATGATAATATTATCGATAGAGGTGCGAGTGACTCTGGGGAGAAGGTGAGTGGCAGTGAAGATGTAGTCAATACGGGAGTGAGAGGAGTGGGGATGAGAATAAAAAGAGTAGTCCTTTTGAGTGGGGTGAAGGATCCGCCAGGGGTCCAAGAGATCCAATTGGGAGCAGAAAGAGGGTAGGAGTTGAGCAAGGGTCGTGGTGGTGGTAGTACTTACCCTGGATCTGTCCATGGATGGGTCGACGACTAAGTTGAAGTCCACGCCAATGATTAAGTTCTTGCAGCCCCAGGTAAGGAGGGTCGTTAAAAGACCTGCAAAAAAGGAGTCGGTGAAATATTAGGTGCATATATGTTGAGGAGGGTGTAGACCATATTATTAATGCATACATCTAACAATAAAAATCTACCCTCGGGGTCACAGAGCTTCCTAAGTACCATATA